>NC_045543.1:95803558-95938558 GCF_009769535.1 Thamnophis elegans
AAGATTTAACCTGTCATTAATATATATGGTAATATATTATTGAAATGACAGCCTTACAGAAACCAAAAGCTTATTTGTATATATAATTCAACTTTTATGGGGTAAAGAGTCTTGTTAAGTGACAAAATTATAAATGCCAGTTTTCTACAGGAATAACACAATTCCTATATTAAAGCAAAATAATTAACATTGCATAATTTGTTTGTAACTGGATAGAAATAGCTCTGATATACACTTTGCAGTTCTCTTGTAACAACTGAAAGGTTACCAAAGGTGTTTCTACTTGGAGTGTGATTGCAAAATGTGTGGAATCCAAATCAGAATCTGGAAGATGTGCATCATATGAAAAAGAAATCAAACTCTTATTTAAAACAAATGAGAGCAATAAGACTATCCTTTTCTAACAGGAGATCAAAAAAATGACATTGGTGATGATGGCCATGTGCTTGTCAATACCACACAATTGTACAAAAGGGCAGGGTTTGGATCACATGATCCTGGTCCTATCTTAACTTTTTGATTCCACCCTAACTCTTTCCAGGTGCTGCTGACTTCAAATTCTCCCCCTATGTATTCTTTTATCAAGATATGCCAAGGCCACCCAATTAGCAGTATTGGGAAAACAGCACGATTAACAAAGGGATGTGTTTAGATATCCTTAATCTATAGAACATTCTCACTCCATCATTACAACTCTGAGACTCAGACGTTAAGCGACTTTTGTTCACAGTTTAGCATTTGATTCCATTTTTAAAAATGAATTATCAACAAAAAGTCAACTTGTGAAATTAGCCTGAGGCAACTAATAATAACACTTTGTTTTCCAAACTAGTTTAATTGATACAATTCAAGCTTTACTCCCCCACTCCTAGATATCTACAGTTGGCATTTCATACTTTGTATACAGGATATATTTTGAATATTGAGTTCTGAAAGGGAGGAATTAGCCATCATTTTTATCTGGATTGGGTTCCCTGTGTCTGTAATGTATTTATTAAAAACATACATACAAACAAACAAACTTGAAAAGCCTGTTTATGAGAGTTGTAATGTTGGATTGGGAGAATGTTGTGTATTATGCAAGCAGGCATAATAGAAGAGTTTGCCACTTTATGTTTTGAAAGCATAACCACCTAATTGACTTTCCTTCCTTCCTTCCTTCCTTCCTTCCTTCCTTCCTTCCTTCCTTCCTTCCTTCCTTCCTTCCTTCTTTCGCTTTCTTCCTTCCTTCCTTCCTTTCCTCCTCCCTCCCTCCCTTTCACTGTACATCTTAAGTGAGATGACTGGAAATTTCTTCAGTATAAAACATATGAGTCACATACTATGAATTCACTTGTTTCTTCAGATTCCCGATTTGCTTGAATTGAAGCAAAAGGTCTGAGGGGATTGTATTTACATTCATTTCAACACAAGTACACTATTTCTGTCCCACTGAGGAACCTGTAATTTTCTAGCTCCTTGTGGAATTATTATCATCATGTTCCCAGGCCTGCAGCTAGTGTTTCTGTGGAACTCCTGTTGTGATTTTATTGTTATAGTTGCTTTTAATTGTCTGTGGGGCTGCCAAATTTTGTTTCATATGCACAATTGTATATTTGGAGATTGTAAGCCATCCACAATCCTTTAGAAGAAATTCAAATAACAATACATATTTTATAAGAGACTAAAATGAACATAATTTACTGGCAAAAGTTACAGATGCAAGAGAAACAAAGGTTAAAATATTGCTAAGATTTTTTTTTACAGAATAAGAGGAAGATTATAAGGATAACATTAGAATGAAAGAAAAGATCTAAGATATTTTAAAAAGCTAAAATTACAAAATTGCTTATCCATTAAATGAATACAGTTGTGTATTACTGAATGGCAAGCCCAAGAGTTACTGAAATATTGATGTAATAACTATTAAAAGATTAAGACTGTTGAGGCATATCTTTAAAGTGATATAATATGAGGCTTCACATAACAGTGGTTAAGAGTCTCAACTTATTTTACAAAGCACCAGAGAGCAGAACAAGAAACCATGGATGAAAACTAATCAAGGAGAGAACAAAATGGAATTAAGGAGAAACTTCCTAACAGTGAGAACAATTAACATGTGGAATAGCTTACTTTCAGAGGTTGTGGGTGCTTTGTAATTGGAGAACTTTAAGAAGAGACTTGTGTCAAATTGTATAGGATCTTCTATACAGGGCTTGGACTAGACCTCCAAAGTCCCTTCCAGCTCTATTCTGATTGAAAATACTTAAAATGTAGGAAGTCATGCAATACTAGGACTATATAAACAATACCTGGACAAACTGTAAAAGTTTCTTGTGATGTTCCTTGTCAATCACTGACTTATTTGCTAAAAAAAGCAGACAATGTTACATATGGGAGTAACAAATTGAATATTGTGTTGGTACACATCCTTACTAGGATTATTTATTGATCTATGTATATCTTGAGTTTTATTTAAAGTAAAATATCTTGGAGTTCCATGAAGAATTTATTCAATATTAATGATATGACTGTCTAAATGTTTGACAGCAATAAGCCCATGTATAATATGCAGATATGTCCGCTCTCATTTACAAAATCATTTGTAAGACCCAAGATCTTGTTCAGGTTATATGGGAGCATACCATTCTTCCCATTCCTCTATTTGAAAACTCTTGTACAACTTCATGGTCCATCTATGGAAAAAGGAAAATGCCACCAGGACCTAAAAGATGATTTAGAGAAGCAACTTTCCAAACATCAAGTTGCTAGAAGAAAAACAGGACATCCATTGGCAGAGAGACAGAACCAGGGTGGTTTGCTGCTGATTTTACTACCGGTGCACACATGTGCTATTTAATGTAAATTGTTCTTTGCTCAAGCACAGAACAATTTACAGTGAACTGCGCACATACAGTCACTAAATCCAAATGGCCAAGCAGTGGCAAGGGAACCAGTTTGGGGGTGTGGCAGACCTGGGTCGCTGCCGGTTCTGTGACCCATGTCTGAGTTCCACTCCTGGTTCAGCCAAACTGGGCCGAACCGGGAGCAATCCACCCCTGGGACAAAATCAATATATCAAGATGGTTGCCGGGGCCATGTTTGAAACCCAATGTGATATGCATAAAATGGGGTAGGTCTTCAATTGCCTTTTTGTGGTGGCCATCCTGATATTTTTGTCCCCGTTCCAGCATTGCCTTGAAGAGGTAATGAAAGAAAACATGCAGGGATAATAATGTGTCAGAGACTGCAAAATGGTATCATTTTTTTTCTTGAGTTAATGATTGGGAGACACTTTCACCTTTAGGGAATAGATTCCAGAATCTAACAAGCACTAACATTGATTGAATTGGACTGAAGACATGATTGCATCCAAAATAAGTGTTATTAGCATGGCTATCTGGCCATCTATTTTATTATTTAAGAATGGGAAACTTGATTACTGTGCCTAAATGAAGTCACACTATTCACCTGACTGCCATGAAGCTCTATGAGGTTTTCTTTTCTTCTTTCTTTTCTTCTTCTTCTTTTTTAATAGAAAAAGCTGTCCCAGCATGTTCAGTTATATAGATTAGATAGCTATTCCTGAAGTTACCTATCTGTGTTTCCTGAGTAGGCCTGTGGTAGTGAAGATCTTCAAAGAGTTCTATTGAGTCAAATGTTATACATAAAACAATTTCCGCAATGCATATTATTGTTATTATATAATAATAATATTATATTCTACTGTGCTTTTCTTAAGTTGATTGTTTATTATTGTTTTCTTCTTTGTTTGGATAGAATTGAGCATGCATTTTTGTATCACTTCTTGGTTGAAGCATTATAGCAGTGGTTTCCAAACTTGGCAACTTTAAGACTTGTGGACTTCAACTCCCAGAATTCTCCAGCCAGCTCTGCTGGCTGGAAAATTTTAGGAGTTGAAGTCCACAAGTCTTAAAGTTGCCAAGTTTGGGAACCACTGTATTATGGAGTAGAATTATAATGGGCTGACTGATGCTGAATATGTCTAACTGAAAAAATAAAAACAAAAAAGAAACTGCCCAACTACTTAAATTATACCAAGTTTATTATTATAATAAAAAGTCTTATATAGGAAACGTAAATATTACTGGTTTAATTTTACAAATTTTTCTATAGTCAATTAATTAATTCTGTCAAATGATAACACAGCTGTAATGGTGTTCCAAAGTACCTTCATGATAGAAAGGCAGGATGAAAATATTCTTTTGCTTTCCATTTTAAATTAATTTCCACATTTAAATACTGTAGTACAGGCAAAGTCAACAACCCCTGATATAAATCAATTTTAATAAACCTTTCTACCTCCCCAATTTATACATATGGTGGTCAATGATTTCATTGAATTAGGTTTGGAAGGAAATCAATATGTCACTCAACTTTAATAATTTAATTTAAGATACATATCAGAGAAATTATCAAACCATGGCAGTCTATTTTCGCTCTGTTTATACAAATCTGATCAGTCTTAACAAAATAATAAAAATGATCCATCTCTTGACCAACAAGGAAAAACTTCATATATTAAGTTTGGCAGTTTAATTGCATGGTTTTTCTTAAAATGGTTTTTCTAGGCAATTGCCTAACTCAATAGTTGGGTCTTTATTGTTTTCAGTGGGGGGAAAAATAAAGGGCTTCTAGCTTAGTCATAGAACATGTACTTTGGCTCTACTGTCAGAAGGAGCCAGACTGACAAATAAGCCCTAAAGAAGGTCCTAATTTTTTATTCAGTGGGAAAAATGGGAATATTTGGAATGTATAATAGAAGGGTCCTAAATTCAATATGAACTTTTAGAAATGTTATATCATTCAAGATTAGAGCTCAGGATGATGATAAATGGGTGGAAACAATCCTAATTTTTTTGGGAGGGAATTACTCATTAGTGCCATTGCGCAGAATAGTCATTCTTTGGAAAATTGCAAAATTAGACTTGCTTAATCAATTTAATCTGATTGAGTGAGGTCAGGTATTTTGTTCTCTCTCTCTCTCTCTCTCTCTCTCTCTCTCTCTCTCTCTCTCTCTCTCTCTCTCTCTCTCTCTCACACACACACACACAAACACACACACACACACACACACTAAACAACTGATACATCTGCATTTAGAATAATTATATATAATTTTGGCAGACATCAACAAATGTAATGGTTGTTATTATTATTCCTGAATAATTATCATTAGTAAAAAGGAGAGTATATAGTGCTCCACATATCAGTAACATATAAGTAAGTTGTAATACGTATTTTAAGGGATCAAGAAATCTTTCAAGGAGCAATATTGAAACTAGGTTGCTAACTTTATTACCACCTTCTATTTCTGGCTTGCCAATGTCTGCTTTCTACAAAACACTTCTCAAATTATCTCTTTATTGGTTTTTAAGTCCTTTTGTTACAATGTTGTGAAACTGCTTTATTATCTCTGCTTTACCAGATCTAATTTAAATCCCATAATCTCTTGATCTTATTTTCAAAGCTGATTTATTATGATTTTCAAATGAAGCACCAGAAATTTATGGGTTAGTAGTTATTTTAGTTTTATTTAATTTAAGATTAGCATTTGTTCTTTTAATTTTTTTCTCCATATGTATTTAAGGAAAGGCATACTGGTTTATGGTAACCAAACTAAGAAGCAGTCTGATAGCACCTTTTCAGTTCACACATTTTAATAAAAACATATTTTTCATGACCTGAAGCTCGCTTCATCAGATGTAAAGGAGTGACTAGACTGATGTAGGATTTAAATTTGAATGAGGTGAAAATAGAAGATCAGGTGATAATACAGATATATGGTTACAAGTACCAGTTATATATAATGTGATTTTTAAAAAACAACCCCTGGATTTGCTGCCACACACTAGCTGTGTGCCCATTAGTCTTTTGTGTTGTAATGACCTGGGACTGTCATCACAGGATGTCATCCACCAGCCCATTACCCAAAGCCAACACACAGCAACAAAGCCAACACTCCACACATCCCACCAATATTTATAGAAAGATAGCAGCTCCGATCACGCTTTGCTCGCTCAAGCACAAAGCCGAAGGCACCAGCCTGAAGATGGCAAGTGAGACCTCGTCGAAATGTCTCAATCTTACATGGGAAAAGACCAAATACACCAAGACCTGCATACCCGTACCCGTGAAAATCTATTAAAACAAACAAATATATATGTGTGTGTGTTTGTGTGTGTGTGTGTGTGTGTGTGTGTGTGTGTGTGTTTTTCAAATTATAAGACCGGACTTCGTTTTTTGAATATATGATGTGTAAAAAAAATCTTAAATATGATTATATTTAATTTCAGGATTATAAATTGCCAACTCTCATGCTCTTTTCCAGTTAAACATATTACATTATTATCCCCCAAAATTTCCTTTCCCTCATTTAGCATTCTGAACTGTTTTTCATTAAATCACTAAAATATAAGGATGATTATTTTAATTGTTTCTGTGTATGAATATATTTGGAGGAAGGGTTGTGTCTGTTGGTATTATCCTATTCCAGGGGTACTACCAATTCACAACATTTCACCCAAACTGGTAATAAAAAATGCTACCGGTTTGAGAACTGGTATTTTGCAAACTAGTATTTCCGATGATCAGCTGTGACATGTGATTTATATTAGCTAGAATCGTCAGGTTTTCTGCTTTCTAGCTAATCTAAATCGCATGGCACTATGCATTCCCCCCCCTCGCTGTTCTGCTCACCTTTGCAGACTCAGAAGGTTTCAAACTGTTTCTTTTTTTTGTGTTGCATGGGCACGCCTTAGGCGCACATCTGTGCAAAGGATGCACTCGGTAGCAGACTCACCAAATCAGTAGTAAACTTCAGAGGATTTCACCATTGTCCTATTCCTGCTAAAACCACTATATTAACTATCTTATTGTCGCTTACCATTTGAGTTTATTATTAAAGTGATTAATTATGAGTTTCCATCTGGAAATATTAAATAACTAAGAACATGCCACTCCTGGAATCACCTTTTAAGTTTCTAATGATTTAGTTTTTTATCATGCAGAGTAATTACTTCCTATAGAAAGACCCCGTAAATGTTTGAGTGCTTCTAATTTGTGTTTTAAGGCTTTGTATATGATTGCTGAACTGTGGGAAGTGAAATTAATAACAAGTACTTCAGAAAAAGCTGGATGGTTTTGGGGGAAAAAAACATTGTGTAAATGGCAAAAATAATTGAATGCTATAATATTCAGTGACCTGAAGATCTAATTTTGTTGGTGGTTTTTCTTTAGATGAAGTAATTTTTATTCACCACCTCTGTAATTTATAGTGGAATGAAAATAGATAACAAGACATTTACAAGTTTCTTTAGATTTTCCATATGTAAAGTTTGAACTAGACAAATGGGTTCATTATGAATGTATGCATTATGTTGTTTTATTTTTAATGTTTTAATTGTTGGTTGGGAGACACCCAGAGTTTGATATAAGATAGATGGTTACTGTAATATTTTAATTAAAGAAACAAACAAATAAATAAGCAAGCAATCTTATTGTAGACTAAATATTGAAAGTATGCAATAATTGACTAGTATGATTATTTGTAGATAATTACATACAAACAAAGATACCTTGCTCATTCTTATCATTCAAAATGTTTTTCAACATTAATTACATTACTGATTAATCTCCTAAATGTTGCCACTTTTATGGTAATTAACAAAGGGCAAATTAAATGAAACCAAAATAAAACAGTAATCCACAAAACTGTGATTGCTAAACAGACTACATTATCATGTATAAAATCCAGTTTTAAATTGTTTACCACAGTAAAGCACAGGCAGCTCTCCAGGTGTTGCATTGCAACATTAACTTCCACAGTGGCTTCTGTTGACTCTGGAAACTAAAAATTGTAGTTCACCAGGTTAGTAATGTGTGATTTAAAATAGGGCTGGGCAATCTTAAACACCACCTATAATACTTTTGGGGGGCAGGGTTAAAATGGGCCCCAAGCATTACTGGTTACATCACAAACATTGGTTTATTTTCTTTTAAATATAACACCTGTATTTTAGGTAAACATTGTAAATCTGAGGTGTTTTCCACCTCATAATAATGAAAAAGTTGTATGTTCCCAACAACCCTAGTCTGAGGGTTACAATAAGGGTCTAGAGATGTGCAATCAGTGATGGGTTCCTACTGGTTTGGACCGGTTTGGCTGAACTGGTAGTAGTTTGGCCGTCTGGGTCGCTGGAACCGGCAATGACCCAGGCCTGCCACCCCCTGAATTGGCTCTCCCGGTGGTGCCTTAGGCACAGCCATGTTTTTTTTGCTTCTGCGCAGATAAATTTTTATTGTTCTGTGCATGCGCGCACAGCGCGCATCAAGCACATATGTGTGTGGTGTACCCAAGAGCGAACAGGCAGTAGTGACTGCCGGAACCCATCCTTGTTGCAACCTATAGTTCAAAGAGTACAAAAACTATTTCAACCATAGACATATTGCTGCATACACCAAAGAACAAGATGCTTCATCCTTCCAAATGTAGAGATGGCCATAGTGGTTCCAACGTCACCATGAGTGATGGGACACTGCCTTCAGGTAAACAAATTATCTTAAAGCTTGCAGCAATTCTCTTCCCTATAATACTTCACTACTGTGCACTGATTACCACCTTCTGCTGGCTGGGATAGCTTTTTCCCAAATTGCAAGACCAGATTACCCATGAAAGTGCTATATCAAAATGGTAAATTGATTAAAGAATAATAAAATAATGGATTTATGAATAATTATCTCTTCTAAGTAATTATTTAAAGGAATTCCCTTTAAATTTTTGTTATTCTCCATTCATGACAATGTTTTCTAGGACCAGAATGGAAAATAGGATTGATTTTCACTAGAATAAGAACTCGTTCTTATTCAGTTTGATGAAATAGCAATAGCAATAGCAATAGCAGTTAGACTTATATACCGCTTCATAGGGCTTTCAGCCCTCTCTAAGCGGTTTACAGAGTCAGCATATTGCCCCCAACAACAATCCGGGTCCTCATTTTACCCACCTCGGAAGGATGGAAGGCTGAGTCAACCCTGAGCCGGTGAGATTTGAACCGCCGTACTGCAGATAACAGTCAGCTGAATGGCTTGCAGTACTGCACTCTAACCACTGCTCCACTTCGGCTCTAAAAATATTTATTTCAAAGAAATTTGTACAAATGGCATATAATAGTATTGAATATTTTTTTAGCAACAAGCAGGATAAAGGAGCCTGTGCACAATTGTCTCTCCAATGGCAGATGGCTCGTGAAAATGTCCTATTGGGATTTTCATATTGGAATATAGCCTATAGGTAATCAGAGAAACATCAGAATGATTGAGCTGTTGGAAGTTGAAAGTCCTCTGACCTGCTCCTCCAATGGTGGGATATGACTGGTACACCTTGGTATGGGCATACCGGTGCCTGCTGGGAGCACCAGGTACTGTTCCGGTATGGTGCTCCGGAGCACCCACCCGCCTGCCCGCCATCCTTACCTATATTTGAGCTGATCGGGGCTTCCGCGCATGAAGCATACGGCACCTGTATGATACTCCGCCAAGCAGCTGGAGCATCGCGGAGCTGTTGCAGAGCACTGCATAGCGTTGCAGTGTGTTGCATAGCATTGCAGAGCATCGTGGGCTGTAAGTATGCATACACACGCTGCGTGTATGCATTTAGTGGACGCCTGGCACTGTTGCACCATACCAGTTGCACTGAGATCTGGAGCCCACCCCTGTGGCCCTCCCTTTACCACCTCATGCCTACATTGGGAAGGCAGGAATTCCCTCAGATTAATGGAAGATGCCAGATCCCTTCATAATAATTCACACCTTTCTTTTTTGGATGTTAAACTCCTTCAGGATTAAAATCCAGGACAGAAGCACCTCAATCTGCACATATAAACAGACTTTTGACAGAATTACACATTAAACCAGCATATACATAAACCATGCCTCCCAAGTCCATACTTGGTTTTATAAGTCCATACCTTATAAAACCAAGTCTCTGGACTTCTTTTCTTTGTAGTCTACCCCACAAAACAAACCTCTCTGCTTTTGTGAATAAAAATATCTCATTTTTCACAGTATGTCTGGATTTCATTTGTTCTTGCAGAACCCCCAAATTATTCTTCTAACAGAGTTTTTAATTGTTATTGTTTATAGTCAAGTGGTGGAATGAAAGGGGAAGGAGGTAGATTGAAAAAACAAGCATACAATCAAAAAAATACCATGCTCTAAACAAAATTAATTGGTTGCGCTTGGTTGTATATTTGGTCATTTTTTGCCATACATTTAATAAGTATCATTCAAGCATGTTTAGTTATGAGATGGGAAAGAGCTATATGTCAACACCCAGTATTTCATTGTATAACTACATCTTTCTTCATTGATATCTGGCATCCCTGGTTTCACACACTTTAATTAAACTCCAACAAAAATTATCCTAAAGGAATTTCTGCTGCTGGAATTTCTCAGTGGCAATGTTACTTATGAACACTATGAGGAAGTCCTGTTGATAAATTCTTTGAGAATATCTATTTCCTTTGGAAAAAACTGGGAAATAATGTGCCTAGATTCTGAACCCTCATATGTAATAGAATTTTTATCTTTTATAATTGTAAGCTACCCAGAGTTATCTTGAAGGATGATTGGCAATCTATAACTTTTATAAATAAATATGTCAAAAATTTGTGCTTTCCACTGTTTTTTTCCCCTTGACTTTTTCACCTTTTGTATTCCTGACTAAACAATACAAATATTAATGCTAACCTAAGCAAATTATATTCTTATACTTACAGTGCATATAATTTGCATAATTGGCTGACAATGGCATTGTAACATCCCTATTAGCTGCATCCTTGCTTGCTGTATTATTTGAAATGAGGGGAAAACATTTTGAATTTGTACATAAAAGGAAAATGCCATTTTCCAGAGTTACGGGAAAGAAAGCAAACAACACCTAGGATAGGAAGCTCTTCTTGAGAAACATAAGAGACTGCAGGAAACTCTGGGCTTCTTTTTCACTTTGAAGCCAAACAACCTGCTGAGGAAAATGGAGCAATGAGAGAAAAAAGGGAGAGGGAATCAAAGTGGTTTCCTGAGCTTTGATCTCTTGCTTTCTCACGTGCTTGAATAAAATTTCTGCAGCACAGTAGGGGCTATAGCTGTGTTTTGTATGTACAATATCAAACAAGAGATTCATTCCCAATTTTAGAAAAAGATGACTTCCAAAAACAGGATATAAAGAAGAAAGAAAAATAAATAAAGAATATTTATTTTGCTTTGTTGTCATTCAATGTGCTCCCTTGAACTTTCTAAAAAAAAAAGTGAATAGGCTAAATCTGGGCAGGAAATTATATTTCTATTTATTTGGATATCTGACTCAGTGGGTTTCCTACCGTGAATGCTAAGATTTTCTTCTCTTGGCTCACTTGGCTTTCTGAAGCCAGTTTTGAACATCATAAAGTTTGCCAGAAAAAGAAAGAAATAGTATTTGTTAGCCAATGCATAATATGATAATATTAGCTAGTTAATATTGAGGTTCTGTATTTATGAAACAAAACAATTGTACATATTGGGCATGCATTTAGATCTTATTTTTACTTTTTTATATATAATATTCTGTTGAAAATGTAACCTGTGAGTTGCAGTAAAGTTAAGGAATGAATGAAGCTGATGCAGACAATATGGGTTTGAAGCTGGTGCAGACTGAAGGCTAGAAAATAATGAAGGTGTTGGGGGCAGTATGCTGACTCTAAGCTGCTTAGAGAGGACTTTAAAGTGCTGTGAAGCATACATAAGTCTAAGTACTATTGCTATTAACTAGCAATCTTTTTCTCGCCTAAATAAGTAATATTTTAAGTGATTAGAGAAAGAAAGAAGCATGTCTTCCCTCTGAAGTTTTCTGAATTCCATGCATTTTAGAGTATTTATTGATTGAGGATCTATGAATCAGTAAATCGCTCCTTGTCTATATTTCTCATCCGTCTTATTTGAATAGATTGGAACAGAACTATATATAATGTCATAAGGGCATTATTCTTCTACATGCAACACATAAATAATGTGGCAATTTACCATTTACGCTGCAGCTTGATAAGCTTCATAATACTTTACATGTCACATTCATTTTTTGAATAATGAATTATGACACTTAGGTATTCATCAAGTTCTGACACTGGTAGGCCATGGTTTTTCAAACTGTAATTTTTCATATTTGCCGAACAATAGAGGACAGAAACAAAGATAACCTCAAGATTTATCAGTAACACTTATTCACTGAGGTGAGCTTTTCTTTGAAAAATATCTACTGTTCCTAGTTGGTGCTAATTTTATTTCATTTTTTAAATGAAAAATATTAATTGTTGTTCTGAAGGAACTAATTCATGTTCCTGAAAGAACAAAAAGGCTCATTCACTAGGGTCAGCTTCCCATCAAAAATTACTTATTATTCCTGGCTGGACCTAATTTTACTTCTTTTTAATTTAAACAGAAAATATGATACTTCATATAACCATGTATTTCCCAAGATTAATTCATGTATGTACATGAAAGGACAACTAAATTTATAATTATCCTCTAAATCAAAACAGTTGTTATGCTAAGTAGAATTGTGAAGTATTTATTTATTTAATTTGATTTATATAGTCATCCATTTCTGGGTATCTAACAGAAGTTTAAAATGTCAATATAGTAACAATAATGAAGTAGTGAACAAGCAGTAATTACCCAAAGTCCCAAAGCATAAAATGGCAGCTGAGGATAACCAATCAGTCATACATCTTACGCTCATGAACTTTCTGACATGGGAAAAGAGCTTGATCTTAAGAACTTTCCAAGACAGCAAGGTTAGTCAAACTAATGTCATGTGATATAGAGCTGCAAAGGGGAGGGACTGTGACAGAACAACATAGTTGGTTATTCTACCTGATTGGACAGTAGAAACAATTGGAGGCAGTCCCTTAAACAATCCAGGCCTGTGCCATCACAGGCTTTATCACTGACAATCAGCACTTTGAATTACACCAGGAAGCACATTGGAAACATACTGATAGTTTGCAGGCAAATATGTATGCAGAAGGTGTCTGATTTATTTTCCTTCTTTTTTAACTGTGACTATATATCACCAAACATAAATTATTCATGGTAGCATAAAATGCAATAATCTTATAGCATGAAATCACTATTATAAGACCATAAATTGGTCTTATTAAAAACATTAAAATAGGTAATTTCAAGGTACCCATTTTTGTCTTCTCAAGGTTCTAAGTGGCTTAGTACTTGAGTACTTAAAAGAAAAAGGCATCTTGCTCCAATATCTTCTAGCTTAAAATCAACTGGAACACGCCTTTCCATAGTCCTTTAATGATCAGGAAATTGGCCCACCTACAGCACAGTCTCCAACATATATATGTTTTCGTAGATTTTCACGGGTGTAGGTATGCTGGCCTTGTTGTATTCAGGTCTTTTCCCGTGTAAGATTGAAATTGTCTTGGCAATGTTTCAGCGAGGTCTCACTCGGCATCTGAAGATGAAACATTGCCAAGACAATCTCAATCTTACATGGGAAAAGGCCCGAATAAAACAAGACCAGCAAGTGTGTGTGTGTGTGTGTGTGTGTGTGTGTGTGTGTGTGTGTGCACGCGCGCGTACACATACAGTTTTGTTGTAATTGGTTTAATGGGATTTTTTAAATTTCAACTCAGAGTGCCACTCTGAATGCCACACATATATATATATTCAGTAACCAGACCAAAATTAGATTTTGACTTTCTTTTGAGTACTTACCAATTCAATTACACTATAGTTCTTCTTTCTTTTACTGACCATAAAATCCATTAAATGTTTCTTATTTTGTATTTTTCTGGTTCATGTTCTTATATTTCATTATAGAGAAAAGAATGAATACACATACACACTTGTGTATTTTTGCATATATGTGTGTTATTTTTCTTTGTGTCTCACAACATTGATTTTTTCTTGCAAAGCAAAACTTTATCACTAACAATGATTTCTCTTATAGCAAAACTATTAATAATATCTGTTGCTGTGAATAATATTGTTTAGTGCAAATTTAGAAACAGTTTCTCTCTGTGTGTCAGCAGCAAAAATTCAGAACAACTTACTGTGGTCTGGAAACTTCTTCATATCTGTGAAGATTTAATACTTTGAAAACACGGCACACATTCAGGGATATTTCTTGGTATATAAAATTACAGAAGATAGAAAAAGTGATATTCTGGATGTTCTGTCAAACTTTCATATGTACACAGCATTGTTTCACTCTGCCAAGGGAATACGCTATGTAGAAATAAAAAGAAATGGAGAGAGAACCTGAAGCTGTGGGAATTAATTATATGGGATCAGAAACAATATAAAGGAATACCTTTTATTTCCACTAGGTATAATTCAATGAATGATATCTATCTTGAAAAGAAAGTACCCAACATCTGAAAAATATGGAGTATACGAACTTTCTGCCAAGGAGATAATGGTTGATTTTGTATTGTCACAATGAGAGGCCAGCTTATACTCCTTCTTTAAAAGTTTTTCTCAGGTTTCCAAGGTGAGGTGAAATTTCAGAAACACTTTATAAGATGCTGCAGTATAATATAGTTAACCCTTTCCCATATGAACTTGAGACCACATGTGGGCAAAGAATTGCACTATAATTTTATAGGTACGCGATGGCTGAGATGCTGAGCTTGTTGATCAGAAAGGTCAGCAGCTTGAGAATTCAAAATCCCTAGCGCCACAAATAGAGTGAACTCCTATTACTTGTCCAGCTTCTGCCAACCTAACAGTTTGAAAGCATATAAAATGTAAGTAGAAAAATAGAAACAACCTTTAGTGGGCAGGTAACAGTGTTCCATGCACCTTTGGAATTTAGTCATGCTGGCTACATGACCACGGAGATGTCTTCTTGCAGCGCTGGCTCTTCAGCTTTGAAACACTGCCCCCTAGCATCAGGAATGACTAGTACATATGTGCAAGGGTAACCTTTACCTTTAGTTTTATTGTCCACAGGAAACATAGAACTAAATAATTAATAGTTAAAGTGTCAGGTTTATTATACAATTATTTTTATTTTGCTTCCTGCATTCATTTTAAAACCATATTCCGGGGGTGAAGTATGAATTGAACTTTAGATTATGTAGTCTACTACAGTAGGTATCCTGGAATCTTCCTGAGTTTGAACAAGAAGCCAATGTTTGAAAGACAGAGCTTAGTGCAATTCACTACAGACAAAGGGTAAAGGCCAGTGGAAAATCTTCTTTGTGTTATTTATTTAACTTTGCAGAACTGACAAGTTAAGACCTGATAAAATATTTAAACAGTAACATTGTTGATAAAGCCAACATTAAATAAAAATACATTGTGATATACACAGTGATGCCTCCCAGCTGAATGGATACTGCTGATAGAATTGATTTTTCCTCCCCTCTCCTTTATGTTGTGTTTATGTGTAGAATTCCCTAGATTGCTCCTTCCTTCCTGGTCTCTTCTTCCCTTCTTCTGTATCTTGGAAAATCCCAAATATATGCTATGAATCACTGAAATAACCTCCACATGCAGAATGAAGATGAGAAAGTGAAATTCCATTGAAGGAACAGCAGTTTATCATGTGACATTGGGCGTAGAGCTATATGAAGTGGAGAAGACAATAGAAGACATGATAGCAATTACAAAATATCTGAAGAGCTGTCATATCGCATATGATACATTATTGTTCATTGTTCCTCCGAAACCTAAAACAAGAAACAACAGGTTTCAATTACAGAAAAATATTTTTTTCTGGAAGAAAAAGTTTCTAACAATAAGAGCTGTTCAACAGTGCACAGAATGCATTGTCTGCAAGTTATTGAACTTAGATCTGTCAGAGACATTGCAATAGTAGATTCCTAACTGGGGTAGAAATTGGATTAGATAATTTCCAGCTCATACATTGTATCATTCTACATCTGTATAAAAGAACATGCCAGCTCAATGTCTTCCAAAGGGCAAGAAGGTCCATTATCAATCCAACCTCAGATAGTTGTTAAAACCAAATGTAGTTTGATGGAAATTCTATGAAGCTTTCTTCTATGAAGTCAGCTACTTTCACTGACTAATAAGGGAAGGGAATATGTGAAAAAATAATATTAGTTAAAATATTAAAGCATTACAATGCATTATGGCTTCTGTGTTTGAGAAGGTGCTTAGTTTTGATGGAGCAATTCTGTGCAAGCAAAATCCATGTAATGCCTCTTTTCATGGTGGTGCCTGATACACAGAGAGTGGATGACCTTAGAAATAGTGCTTTCTTGGATTGGTTGCTTGTGCCAAATATTTTTAGTTTTCTGTCTGATGGTAGAATGCAAGTTTCTGTGTCAGCACAATGAGTTGCTTTCCACTTCTAATTCCATAATCATACAGTAGACATTTTTCAGTGTTATTTATTTATTTAAAGTCATGACTGAAATAATGGGGTTCTTGAAAAGGCTTCTGAGCATATGTGTGTGTGTGTGTTTATGTCTGTCTGTCTGTCTGTCTGTCTGTATCTATCTATCTATCTATCTATCTATCATCTATCTATCTATCTATCTATCTATCTATCTATCTATCTAGCTATCTAGCTATCTAGCTATCTAGCTATCTAGCTATCTAGCTATCTAACTATCATCTATCACCGGTGTATAAAATACGCACCAAGATTAACAAAAGGTGAGTAAGGAAAAAAGTTTTTGTCCTCCCCACTCCCCGGGAGCACTCTGCAGACTTCAGCAGGGCTGGGAGAAAATCCACTTTTTGCAAAATAATAATAATAATAATAAAATGGCCCATTTTTGCCCATTTTTCACAAAATGGGGAAAATTTTGCCTCCCCCTCCCTGCTTTGCTGAAGCTGGGGTCTGAGGGAAGGCAAAAACACCTCAATTTTTGCGAAAAATGGCCCATTTGTTTGCCTATTTTTGGTACAAATGGGATGTGGGGGCAGGGTTTTGGGAGGCCAAAAATGGCTGCTTTCAGTGTATAAGACGCACCAACATTTCCACGCTCTTTTAGGGTGAGGAAAAGGTGCATCTTATACTCCAAAAAATATGATGTATATGTGTCTGTGTGTATTCCATTTTTAGTTAAACAGTATGTTGTCTGGGTACAGACATTTTTAAGAAATAATAAAGTGCTTACAACACTTTACCTTGGTATTAGTTCTATAATAATAATAATAGTAATAATATTTACTTGTCCATTATAACAAACATCTATGTCATTAGTCCTTTTCTTATATCCACATGTTTCTAACTTCTGTTTTTATTAGCTAGTCATTGATTTAAAAAAAATATGTATTTTTGTCCAATATATTTTTGCTTTGGGGCATGTCCACCACATATGATAATACGACCCAGTTACTTGAGGACATTTCCATCCTTCGATGATGTTCTATTTTAAAAACTTTGCCAGTGTATTTCTAGCCATTAGCAGAAAATGATACCCATTGAAGTAAATAAAGTGTACTCCATCCTTTACAATATGCACATTCTTTCAGTTGTATATTTTTTATAGCTCTTAAATGTCTTTATACTAGGGGTATCTGATCCTCATGAAATTACAGCATCAGTAATCTTTTAAAATATCTGCCTACTGTTAGATGTTTGCAAACAAAAGTGTCTACAGGAATGATATGGAACTCACTGGAGTTTTTATTCTCATATAATAAACTTTATCAAATGACAAGAAGCCATAGATAATACTGAGATAATTGCATTTTAGTCAGTCATGAAAATAAAATGTTATGCTATTTGTTTTCTTTTGGTTACCAAAAAGTATTTGATAGTACCTTTACAGTTTTAGATTATTCTATGCTGAGAAGCCTAACTAAATGCCAGAGGAGACAAGAGGTTGCAATAACTGTCAGAAATTAAGATTAATTTATTCTTCCTTAATTTTTGTTGTTTTGGGATGTCATCCAACAAATTTGAAAGATCCAACAAAACGTAAATATTTGTGATGTTCTGCGATGATATCATGAAAGCTCCATATATGAAATACACTTTGTCATGGATGGCCATAATTCTAATCTTGTTAAGTGTAGTAATTTATTTCTAAAGTACAAATAAAGTGAGAGAAAGGGATAAGAATGTATTAATGTTTTAAGGGACTAGAACATTAATGACACTTGACAAATGAAATTTGTTTGATGTTGAAGTGAATCCCAATTACAGTGTGGAATCTTTTAACAACATGATTATATGGAGAAGGAATTTATAATAATTTATAATAAGACATTGAGCCCCTGATAATGCAAACAATTTATTGCTCGTTTTTGAAGTTTCTTTTTAATCCTCCACTGCTTTCCATATCCCAAATCATAATAAATGGTCTCAAATGTTTAAATATATTTTAATAAAAAGAATATTAAATATAGTGCATAGATCTCAAAGGACTACGCTCTGTTGAAAATTAGTTTCTCTCATTAGGATGAAAATAAAGAAAAGTTATGATTGTTCATAAAAATGATTTTTTTAAAATGATCTCAAGCAAAGAATTCAAATACCTCAAAAATGGGTTTTGTAATTAAAAGTTATGCTTTATTATGGAAACATATTTTGCAGAGACTCAGCAAAGATGTGCTCATATGTATGTTTTCCCTCCTCTTTCTTAAAATGAGCTAAATGAAACAGTGAAATTCTATGGAGAAATCTTTGGGTTTTTAAAATCATCTTAAGGGAACAAAACAAGTACAAGGTGAAAAAAAGACTTCAGAATATTTTCCTATCCAATCCTGCAGTGTCAATTTTGAATATTTCTGTATTAATTTATATTTATAAGATATATTTCATCTTCATAAAGCAAAGACAAACAGTAAGCACTTTTGTTCTGGAAAATCAAAAACAGAGATTTCAACACAAAAAACTATTTGAAAAATATATATTCTACCGCTTAATAAGATTAGCAAATGAACATCTGCTTATTTTTGAGACCAGTTTGAACACAGTGTATTGATTGCAAACTGTGTGTTGGTGCCTCTTTTGTGTCTTGATATTGAAGTACTACTAAGAATCTTGAAACATATTACTGTAATTTTAAAGTGAGACTAATTAATTCAAAGGTTGTTTTTATATGTATTCATGGACACTCCAGATAATATTTTTAAAAGACTGGTTGTCAGCTTTCCAATGTTGAACTTATGGTTTAGTCTTCTACCCCCAATTTCCCTGTTTCATTTTAGAATCTATGATAAACGTTTGTTGGTATGATGTTATAGGAAACAATATTGTTAAAAACAGGTATCTGTTTCTTGAATGGTAGAACCAACATTTGGAACTGTATCAATGATAACAGATCTATTGAGGATGGAGAGACAAAAATGTTACTCTTTTTTCTTTGATACAGCATGTGACCCTAAGTTTACTGTGTTGGATTGTCAATATGTGTTTGCATTCTGTGTGTCAGCTGTCTCTCTGTCCACATCATGGAAAGAACTGATCAATATTATTCTGTGAGGTCAAGTTTTAATGATGTGTTTAAAAATTGGGCTTAATGATTTACTATCATAATGTTGCATAATATATTTTCTTCTTCTTTCCTGTTCTTTTTCTTCTCTTTTTGTTTTTCATTTCTTTCATTTCATTTTCCCCTCATTTACCTATATAATGGTAATTAAAAAAAAGACATCAGCAAGCACAGTAGAATGCCTGCCATCATATGATATCTCAGTTGCTACATACTGATAACATCTAATTGAATAGAAGGAGAGAAAATCAGACTTGTCTTTTTCCTAATATAAGACATCAACCACATTTTTTTAAAAAAAATGCTTCATTGACATATTATCTGATACAATGAGGTTGGTTTTAGCATGTGCTATGTGGATGCAGATAATCAAAAACCATCTAGCAATGGCATAGTTTGAACTATTGGACTCATCTTATCCATGAGGGGGAAGGTGAAAAACAAAACTCACTTCAGGACAGGTCACATTTTAGTTATTTTTGATGGATTACTCCTCCAGTTTTGGGCAGACAGCCCTAGAGAAGCTCCAATCTACTTGGTGTCAGCCTGGTTGTTATAGGATTCTCAAATAAGAATTAAATATAATTCTCATGGATAGAATGGAGACATTCATGAATAAATTACACACACACACACACACACACACACACACACACACACACACACACACACACAATTTGTTGCCTTCCCATATTCCAATACTTTTATTAAATTCCAAGGGATGGAAATAATTTTTTCTCACTGGGCTTTTCAGATTAGGCACTAAAGGCAACCAAGAATGCTACAAAAAGATGTAACATATCCCCTGGTCTGGGGATATAATGTATAAGGTTAAGAACTTATTATAATGATATTTCGCTGCTGATAAGCAATTCTAATAGGGGAACAAATGAAAACTGGTATACATAGGCAGCGATGCTTTGTTGAAAAATGAAGGAATAAGATCTCTGTTTGAAGGTATGAAATGCAAGGTTAACAATAAATATAAATATACTTTCTAGGGAATAATAATGCTAATGTTAACTGAATATATATTGTAGAATGAAAATGAGGCCTTTAGTTATATTAGATGAAATATTTGAGACGATAAATATTATTTCAAGATGCGGATGTTAAAACACTTGTAACCAAACGACATGCTGTATGTGATGATGGTTTTTTTTCTTTTTTTTCTTTTTTATTTTTTGTCTCCCCCCCCCTTTTTTTAAAACCCTAGGTTATTGTGGTGTCTATTAAATATACAACAGAGAGATACGGGATGTGTGTATGGGGGGAAACGTAGTAGGGATGCACCTGTGATCAAATGACATATTGTATGGGATGATGGGGTTTTTTTCCCCCTTTCTTTTTCCCTTTGTTTTTTTTTCTATTGTTATGTGATGTTGTCTATGTAATAAAAAATAAAATTATTAAAAAAAATATGTAACATAAAAAACAAAATCCCACCACCATTTTTAGCAATACACTAATTGAAAAATACTAGCTAGAAAAAGGATTCACCAGCTGAGAATAGAATATAAAAAGAGTTTTCTGTAATTTTGAGAAATTGCAATGCAGATCTTAACCCTTTAACTTGATTTATTATTTCAATTTGGCTCTTGTTCTTATTAGATTTAGATAGATAGATAGATAGATAGATAGATAGATAGATAGATAGATAGATAGATAGATAGATATAGATATACATATAGGTAGACAAATACATGCACTTGTTAGCCCATATACATCTATATATAGCAGGAAACCACCTATAACTTTTACTAAGAAGTTCCCCCGATTCACATAATAGTGATAAGTACGCCTTGCAAATAGCCATTTTTCCAACAAATGTATCCTTGGGATACTGCAACCATCATATAATAGAATAACAGAGTTGGAAAGGATCTTGGAGGTCTTCTAGACCAAGCCCCTGCTTAGGCACAAACTCTACACTACTTCAGACAAATGGTTATCCAATATCTTCTTAAAAACTTCCAGTGTTGGAGACAAGTTGTTCTACTGATTAATTGTTAAAACTGACAGGAAATTTCTCCTTAGTTCTAAGTTGCTTCTCTCTTTGATTAGTTTCCACCCATTGCTTCTTGTCTTACTCTCAGGTGTTTCGGAGAATAGCTTGACTCCCTCTTCTTTGTGGCAGAGATATTGGAACACTGCTATCATGTCTCCCATAGTCCTTCTTTTCAATTAAACTATACATACTCAATTCCTGCAACTGTTCTTCATATGTTTTAGCCTCCAGTCCCCTAATCATCTTTGTTGCTCTTCTCTACACTCTTTCTAGAGTCTCAACATCTTTTTTACATCATGGCGACAAAAACTGAATGCAGTATTTCAAGTTTGGCCTTACCAAGACATTATAAAGTGGCATTAAAACTTCATGTGATCTTTATTCTGTTCCTCTGTTTATGTAGCCTAGAACTGTGTTGGCAGCTGCTGCACACTGCTGGCTCATATTTAAATGGTTGTCCACTAGGACTCCAAGATCCCTTTCATAGTTACGACTATTGAGCAAGGTACCACATATATGGTATCTGTGCATTTTGTTTTCCTTGCCTATAGTCTATATATCATATATTCGATGCCTATAGCCTACATGTCTGATATATTTTTGTTGCCTATATATCCAATAGCCCTTGTATCCAATGACATAATTCCATGAATGGAATATTTTTCACTTGTTTATTGCTATAATCTTTATCTAATGTACTTGTTGAATTTAAAGAACAATGCCTTCCCTTTGGATTGAACAGTATTGCTTTGTACACCTCATTTATATTTTCAATCCAAGTGAAATCTTAACATGTAAAATAATGGACAAGACCTATAATGAAAACATAAATGTTGACATAACCTTAAAAATAATAACAGACTGAACCTCTTCATGGTGTGGTATATGTTATTCCATCTCTCACCAAGGCATTTAGATTAAGTGTTTTTAGAAATATAAATCACAAGCAGCGCTATCATTACATTCCTATTTGGCTGTAATTTATCCAGGGGCCAAAACAAATATAACTAACACTGAAGTATTTAACACTAAGCCCACCAAGGCATTAAATGTTATAAAAAGTGACCTTCAATACTGTTGGATATGCAGAATATAAAGCAGACTTCATTTTTCATGCACATATATTGAGAAAATAAGCTGTTAATCTGGACCTGCTGGGGTAATCATCCAAACCAACAATTTATGTATGTGTTTTTGTTGATAGCACTTCTCACTGATTTAATTGCTTCTACCTGAAGCAGCAGAACTTTAAATAGGACACAACCCAAAAAATAAACTATTGGCAGAGTTTGTGAAGTTGTCCATTGAAAACCCTGAGCATACATCCCAGTGTTTTGAATGTTTTGCAAATAATCTTAGGATCTCTGGAGTTAACTGCAAACAATGCTAAATATTTATGGAGTAGTGAAGGATATTGTATCCAGATTCCCTTTACCTTTGATTGGATCAAAAATTCTGCTGACAGTATTGGACTGGGTTCATTGAGTCTTATTAGCAATTCATTGTGTAATGCATTTGCTTTGCTTCATATATCAAAGTGAAAACCATACACTATGCAGAGACCTGTAAAAAAAATGCTGTTCTGAAACACCAACTAGGTCAACTGTTTCAAATGACCATTTTCCTTGTGAAATGGTATATGTGTATAAATAGATTGAAAAATCAAAATAAAATTAGCTGGAAATTACCTATACCTACATATATGAAATGGAGTTTTCATAGTTTTAGTGGAACTGCAGAGTATAATTGTGCCTTTTGCACTATAAATTATGCATTTCAGTAAATTTTCCCTTTTTATCCCACTGAGTCTATCAAAATGCAAATCTCACAAAATCATAGTGAAAAATCAAGTTATGTACATAAAGTTAGTGGCATGGTCTAATTATTTCCTACAGAATTTGCACCATCATATCATCAGAGAGGAATACAATTGGTATGAGATATATAACAAAATAATAATAATAAATATCTGCCTACCCCAGGTCCTTGTGAAGGATTCCATGCATTTATAATACCACCAAATCAAATTTAAATGTCTGATTGACTATGTGACAAACCATAATAATTCTCACCGCACAAAACTAAGTGTTAAAAACAAGTGCTTACAAAGCCAGAATTGAGAAGATAGGAGACAGCGAATGCCATCTCTGAAAAGAAGCAGAAGCAGCAGTAGACCTAGTTAGTTGCTGCAAGAAGATTGACTACAAATAAATTCATGGCAAAGTAGCAACTATGGTGCATTGGAAGATCTTGAAGAGACACTATGTACCTGCAAGCAAGAACTGGTAGGACCATAAAACAGAGAAAATAATAGAAAATTAAGAAGCTAAATTTCTCTGGCACTTTAGAATTTAAACAGATGAGCACCCAACACATAACGTTCCAGGTTTAACAATTATTCATAAGATAGAAAAAAAAGTCTGGATGTGGCAGTATCTGGAGATAGCAGAACAGATGAGAAAGAGACAAGAAAGAACTGAAAAAGATAAGAAATACCTGTAAATTGAAATAGAATGATTGTGGCAAAAGAAAGCAAAATAGTATCAATAGTAATAGTGCCTTGGGTGAAATCCCAAAACAACTGGAACACCACTTGAACTCCATCGGCATTGACAAATTCACTATCAGTCAATTGCGAAAGGCAGCTTTATTTACGTGAGGATATCTGTATGATATACCATCAAATGCCTACATCTGCCTAACCTGGATACCTGGAAAGGACTCAATCGCTGTACAAAAATGTCAAATTCAATCTGAACCTTTGACTGACTATGCAAAAATAATATTTTTCAAGACATTCATCTCCATTTGTGAGATCTTGAGTCTAGTTCGAGAATGTAGCTATTTATTGAACTCCTATTCTTTCTGATATCTCTGCAATTGAATCAATAGTGATAAATTGTACATTCTTGAGGAAGTACTGAGATAGAAATTAAAATAAAAAGTCCATCCTTTTAATGAAACTAAGTGGGCAATTTCTTTTATGAGTTAAATTAAAGAGCTCATTTTTGTGGGGAAAAAAACCCAGTTATGTTACACTGTATATTTATTTGATGGATTAAGTTTTGATGCTAAAAGAGAAATAACTTATAATTCACTCTGCTAGAAATTTTGTTTAGCTTTCATCTCACTTATGTTATTCTGACACTTAGATATTTGTAGCAGTCATCCAGAAAGAATGCATTTCGAGAACAGCAAATATTAATAGAGTTATATTTTTGTTGTCCAAAGAATACCTGTACTCCCTTTCAAAATTAAAGTCTGCTGCATTTATCAGGCCCTTGAAATGAGCAAAATATTTGTCTCAAGAATTTAAGATTCAAAGCATGAACTGAACAAACAGAAATCTGTTCATAGATTTAATATCTTTAGTGTAAATTGACAAATACTATCAAAACAGCTACTGCATTATTACTCTATTTAAACAGATGATCTGTCATTCTTATTTCTCCAAGAGGATTTCAAGGAATACATTACCCTGTTTAAAGAGAGAGAGAGAGAGAGAGAGAGAGAGAGAGGGAGGGAGGGAGGGAGGGAGGGAGGGAGAGAGAGAGAGAGAGAGAGAGAGAGAGAGAGAGTTGTATACAGTGTCTCATATGAGGAAGATAATTAGAGCAAACTATAATCAGACTTGGATTCCATACCTTTGAGTCCTCATGTGGGCTGTCTTCATCTCACTTTATAATGGATGGCAAAGGAAAGTGAAATGATTTTTCTGATACATTTTCAATCACCACCTATTCAACTTTGCTTGTCAGAGGGTTGTAGCTGTGGGGAGATCGTATGGTCCCAGGAAACTGAGACCATCATGGATGTAGTTCAGTTGCCAGGCATCCAATTTTTGATCATGTAATCATGGAGAGGCTGCAGCGATTGTGGGAGTGAAGCAGTCATTTTCTGAGGCATTGTGGCTTGAAACAGACACTAAATGAATGGTTGTAAGTCAAAGACTACTTGTATAATCATTACTAAACTTGGTGGTCTTTAGTGATCATCCAGCAGGATGTTGTCAAACCCCTAAAATCCAAAAAAATCACAAAGCAAGATAGTTCATGTGGGATCAACCCAAAGTAAAACTGACCTGAACAAATAGACAAGTAGCACTGTCCAAGTTGTCCTGCCTTATAAATACTATCAACAAAGAAAGAAACAAATAAAGGGCTTGCCTCTAGACATTTTGGAGGTTTTTAAGAGACTGGACAGCCATTTGTATGAATTGCTATAGGGTCTTCGGCTTGAGCAGGATATTGGGCTAGATGACCTCCGACATCCCTTCCAACTCTATTATTCTGTTTCTGTTAAATTTTGCTATCTTAGTCATTAGCCATTTTACTTGTCAATTCCTACAAAGCCACTCTCAACTCACCACTTCTGTCAGCTATCATAAGTTTATTGGAATTGCTTGTCAATTAAGATTTAGTTGGAGAAGAAGGCCAACTGCAAGACTTAGCTATGGAGCATTTTCCCAAATCATGGTTTGCTTTCAGGGCTTATTTTTAATGAAATATGGTTCAGTGAGCACCAATATTATTCAGTCATATCTGAGAGGGGGAAAATAAACAGGGGAGGAAAATGAAATAATATAAAAATAATTGATATAGTAATATTAGTTTTATATTGATAGAATCTATTTAGAAGTCATTTATTGGAAGGAATGTTTCAAGTAATGAAAGGCCAAAATGAATCATTTTAGAGCAAGAACCATAATTTGGCAAATTAGTGTGGTGAACTGAGAGAAAAGCACAAGGGAAGGATGAAGTTGTCTGTTCCAGTTAACAAATTGCATAAATATTGTTAATACAAATATTGAAGAAAATAAATAAACTTTTATTTCCAGAATATATCAGAGCACGAAATGCCCTGAAAATGGCTCAGTGAACTTTAGCTGTGACATTTTAACAAACCTAAATGATTTAAAGTTTATACAGAGCTTGTTATTTGAGTGGGCACAATTAGTAGAATAGGTGTTGGTTACTTACCTGATACGCCCTTTCTCAGGAGGGTGGAGACATCATCTAGGCAAGGGTATGACTCCATCAGGATCCAATCTGACTGGATCTACAAGCATTAAAGACACACTCACGAGGGTCCTCCTACCCAGCTTAGACGAAGGCGTGACTTGTAGACAGCTGTGTAAACAGTCTCACATGATAGATATTATCTCTCCTCAAGGTAAGAAACAGAGAAAAATCAAGGATTAAGACATAAAGAAAGGGTGGGGCTGGATGATGTCTCCACCGTCCCGAGAAAGGGGGTATCAGGTAAGTAACCAATGCCCATTCTCCTAGTAGGTGTAGACATCATCCAAGCATGGGGCATACCAAATCTCAATCTGTCCCATGGGAGGGACCCGAATAGAATTTAAGAAGCCTAAGTAGAGATCACTCATTGCAACACACGCCAGCTGAATGAAGTGTCAGCTGAGGCATATCTATCAAGCTTGTAGTGACGGATGAACGGAGATATAGTAGTCCATGTTGATGCCTGGCAGATTTCCTCTAATGAAGCTTGAGATGACCAAGCAGTAGAGGTGGCCGCACTGCAGGTGGAGTGCGCCGTGATATTGGGCGGAAGAGGCAGGGAGAGAGCAGAGCAGGCTCTAGTAATAGCAGCTGATACCCAATGACCAATGTCAGAAGAAGAGGTCTTGGAGCCTTTCTGGCTGGAATTTCACAAATAGAGCCTCAAAGCATCTGAAAACAACAGTTTGTTTAATATAAACATGCAGAGCACATCGCACATCAAGGTAATGCCACTTATGTTCCGGTCGGTGAGATGCTTGAGGGCAAAAGTCAGGAAGCACCAGTTCCTGGGCTCTGTGGATATAGAATTTACCTTAGGTACAAAAGCTGGATCAAGGTGAAGAACGACCTTATCTGGATGAAAGATGCATAAATCTTGTCTGATTGACAATGTCACCAACTCAGAAAAAGCCTCACTGAGGTTATGGGTACAAGAAAAACCACTTTTAAGTTGAAGACATATAAGGATGCAGAATGTAAAGGCTCAAAAGGAGTCTGAGTTAGAGAGTCCAGGACTTTGTAGACATCCCAAGTCAGGAACCTATGTATTGTGGGTGGTTTGATGTTTGTGGCATCTCTCAAAAAGCAACGGATAAGCAGGTCATGAGAGATGGGCTGAGTGGAATCTAGTGACAGGACAGAGGACAGGGCCACAACCTGACGACGGAGGCTGTTTGGAGAGAGTCCTAGATCTAGCCCTCGTTACAGAAACTGGAGAATATTAGGGATAGAAGCCTGTAAGGAACAATGTCTTTCCTATGGCACCAGGCAAAGAACTGTGTACAAGTGGCATCGTAAATGTGGTTAGTAGAAGAGCGCCTGGAGGTTTGAATTGTGTGAATAACTTCAGTGGATAGATTGGCAGTCCTTAGAGCCTCCAGCTCAATCTCCAGGTGGTTAGTCATAACCAAGGAAGGTTGTGATGTTGGAGCAACCCTTGAAGGAGCAGAGAGGGAAACTAGGGAAGTTGCCATGGAGGAACTACCGAAAGGTTTGGCAGGTCGGCAAACCAAGGTCTGTGAGCCAGTGAGGAGCAATCAGGATCAGTTCCCCCTCCTCCATCAGCATTTTTCTTATCACCTGCTGTATGAGAGGTGTTGGGGGAAAGGCATAAAGAAGGCCTCAGAATGTCAACGCCCTCTGCTCCTGGTGTTGCATAGTGCACAAAATACCTTGGCAGTTGATTGTTGTTCTGGGAAGCAAAGAGGTCGACAACTGGAAGGCCGTACCTGACCATCAGTTGTTGAAAGATTCGCCGATGCAGGCTCCACTCTGCCGGGTCAATGTGCTTGTGGCTGAGGTCATCTGCCTAAGTGTTCTTGACCCCCAAGATGTGTTCGGCCCAAATAGACAATAAGTGGGTCTTCGCCCAAGACCCCAGTTGGAAAGACAAAGTCATTAGACATCAGGATCTTGTCCCCCCCTTCCGGTTTATGCACTTTTGCGGTGATATTGTCTGTAAGGATGAGCACATGCGCACTGGCCACAAGATGCTCAAATTGAATAAGAGCCATAAAAACAGCTTTTAGCTCCAACCAGTTGATACTGTTCATCTGGTCGGAGCCTGACCAAAGGCCTTAGGCTGTGTGCGACAGAATGTGATTCCCTCAGCCCTGCAGACTCACATCCGTGGTTAGAGTGATGCATGGGGAGTCGCGAAAAAGAGTGCCCTGTTCCAAGGCAGGGGAGAGCCACTAGCGGAGGGACCGGCTTACCTCTAAGGTGAGCTGAACCTTGTGCATCAAGCAATTGCAGTCTGCCTTCTGATATGGTAGCAGAAACCATTGGAGCTGGCGACTGTGGAACCTGGCTCAGGGAACGATGTTGAAGGTGGATACCATTTTTCCCAGAAGTTGTGACAGGTGGACAAGAGGAATCTTCAGACTCTGATGGATGAGACTAGATAGCGAATGCTCACCTGCCATTCTGGTGATAAGAAGACCTGTTTCAGGGAGGTGTCTATCACTGCCCCTAGGTGCGTGAAGCGAATTGTGGGCTGCAGATGACTTTATTTTCAAGTTGACCAGGAATCCGTGTTCTTCCAGGATCTGAAGAGTGATCTGGACATCTCTGTGTGCTTGGTGCGGGGACCTGGACAGCAACAAAATATCATCAAGATAACAGAGAATTCTGACCGGCATAGTTCTAAGATGGGCAGCCAGTGCAGCAAGGATTTTGGTGAAGACCCTCAGGTCAGAGGACAAACCAAAAGGAAGGGCATGGTATTGAAAATGATTCCCCACATAGGAGAAATGGAGGAATTTCCTGTGATCTGGAAGAATAGGGATATAGAGGTATGCCTCTGTGAGATTCACTAAGGAGAGGAGGTCATTACGCCGAATGCTCTCCAAGATAGATAGCAGAGAGTGCATTTTAAACCTCCTGAAAACTATAAATTTGTTTAGATATTTGAGGTTGAGGATTGCCCTCCACCCCCCTGAAGACTTAGGCACTATAAAGATACAAGAATAAAAGCCCTGCCCATGCTGGTCAGGGGGCACCTCCCCAATGGCCTGAATTTGGAGGAGATGGCCAATTGTGAGTTCAACCAGATGTCTTTTCGTAATGTCCCTAGAAACCAGTCATAGTACGAAAGTCTGCAAGAGACTAGAGAGAAACTCCAGGGCAAGGCCAAATCAGATGGTACGCCTGATCCAGGCATCATTGGTGATTTCATCCCAATGATCGTCGAAAGCTGAAAGATGGCCCCCAATTGGGAGGTCCCTGATAGAATTACTTCTGCTTTTGGAAGGAAAGGTTGGAGCCGCCCTTGAAGGGCTTCCTATAGGAGAAACGCTGGGAATTTCTGTTGGATCTATCCTGAGACAGAGGGCCCTGTCTTGGGGGAGCCTGGCATTGAGGATGGGGATAGGCAAATCCCCCATCCGTCCCTCGAAAGGATGACCTACAGAAAAAAGAAGAGGGTTTAGAATCTGTTTTGTGCCTTTCGCTTGTCCTTGGACTCTATTAAGAGAGGTTCCAAAGGCGGGCCAAACAGCAGACCAGGAGAAAAAGGAGAAGAAGCCAAAAGCCACTTTGCTCTGGCCTCCGCTTGCCATTGCTTCAACCATAGAAGACGTCTTGTGGTGACTGATGACGCCATCGACTTGAAGGAGAAATGAGCCGCATCCAGAGAGGCATCAGCAGCGTATTCGATTGCTGCTTTGAGCTTGTTGATGTCCTGATGAGAATGGGAATCGGCATGAGGAATTCTCTCCTGCATATGTTTCAGCCAACAGAGGGCCACCCTGTTGAAAAAAGAGGCAGAAGAGGTAGCCCATACCACCCATGTGGACGACTGATGACCCTTAACTAATGACTGTTCAAAGTGTTTGTCCTTAGGACAGAGAGCATCCTCTGGAGCATTAGAGGCTGCATTGGGTGATGAAAGAGAAACCACAGGTAAGTCGATGGAAGGGACTTCCAAAACCTTAGAGAGCTCTGGATTGACATTGTACAATTATCTGTCCAGTGTAGAAGGGAGAGATCCCGCCCCTGGAAATGCCCACTGATTTTGAATTACTCCCAAGAACAGCTTTGGGGAAGGAACCACATCCTTTTCGACAGGTGAGCACGAAAAGAGTGGATCTGTGGTGTCAGACTTGTCAACCTCTGCAGTTGAGGATAGTTTTTGAGGATGGGATGCCAGAAACCTTTTTGGCCTTGAATAATGAAACAAGGCAGGTTTGAATAAACCCATTAAGGCTGAAGGTGCAGGTGTCAAGTCCTCATCATCTGAAAGATCAGAATCACAGGTTACCTGTTTCTCAGGGTCAGCAGCAGATGGCTGAGAAGTACTTCCAGGAGCCGCCCCTTCAGAATGAGAAGAGTGGCCCATGTTTGACTTATTAGAAGTAGTACACTGAGGGGTGGCAGTAGCAGGTCCCCGATGTTGAAGGCCTGCAGCAATGCCTCATTCAATAGCTACTGCTATGATAACAGCCATATCATTAGGATTGACCGTAATAGCTCTGGGAGAAGGAGAACCCACATCTATGACCAGGGTGACACTACCATCCCCTTCAGAATCACACTCCCCTTGAAACCCAATCCCATCCTCAGGGTTTAAGGGGGAAGCAGGAGTGGAGATATCCCCATCAGTATCAGTAGAGAGATCTTCAGTAGGATTGATCATTACTTGAGGAGAAACCAGTGCGGCAGAGATAGGAGCAGTGCAATGCTTGGTCTTAGATGATGTCTTTCATGGGGCAGAATCTGAGGCCTTGTCATGGTCAGAACCAGGGGTAGCTATGCCTGGGGCCTCCTGAGATGGAACAGTCTTAGGGGCCTTAGGAGGCATGGCTATAGCTGACTGAGAAGTAGTGATTCTCTTTTTGCTCCTGGGCTCAGAGGGGACTGAAGGAGAAATAGTGGCTGGAGATTATCCCCCTGTACAATACTGGTCTCATTGGTTGGCATTACTCACGGTTGAGGAGAGCCCCTAAAATGGCCACCACAGGCTTCCCGCCAAAACAAAATGCCTGCCTGGGTAGATAGGCCCTGAGGAAGGGCTGAAGGAGCGAAATTACAGGTTGGCTAGTTCGCAAATTAAACAACTGCCTGATGGTCAGTCTGGCAGCCAAAGCCAATGATCAGAGCGAAGGAAGCGATCCGAACCAGTTTAAGTCCCCCAGAGGCTCACCCAACCAAGGGCTGCTCTGAAGCGGCAAACACAAGCAGCAGTGTGAGAAATGCCCTGTGCTCCAGTGGCTTTTCTGGTGGCGCGGCTACAGCGATCTCCTGTGGTTTTTCAAGTGGCGCGGCTGCAGCGATATCAGAAGAGTGTTAGAGCCTGAGGAAAACTTCGTAGGTTCGCTGCTGAATCTCTGCCTGATGGCAAGCGCGAGATAGGGAAGGCCTGCAGCCCCCAAATGGCTAAGAGACTCCAATCAGTCAAATACAAAGCCAAATGAGTTAAATTTGAAGAAAGAAGCTAATTAAAGAAATTTAGAAGTTTTTTTTGCAGAAAGTTAGATTAAGAACGAATTAATTAGATAGGACAGAAACACTGACACAGCTAATTGAAGGATCGACTGAGTCTAAGCTGGGAAGGAGGAGCCTCGTGGGCATGGCCTTAATGCTTGTAGACCTAGTCCGATTGGATCCTGATGAAGTCATACCCATGCCTGGATGATGTCTCCACCTATCAGTAGAAAATAAACTACAAATATGAGATAAGCAATTGGTCCATTTGTCCAAATATTACCTGGCAATAACATTGTTTCTCAAAGGTGCAGCATACAATTTCCTGTGCTTCCAAGAGGTATGGATGTTTGGACATAAAACATAAAACCTTCCTGGAGTCAAAGGTGCTTGATCACCTACTCCTTAGATTTTTGAACACCACATATTTAACAGGTAGTCTTTGACAAACAACTACAATTGAGCCCCAAATCCTGTTGCTAAGTAAGATGGTTATTAAGTGAGTTTTGCCTATTTTATGAAAGGTCTTTTTAAAAACTTTCTAGCCACGGTTAACTTACTAACATGGTTGTTAAGTAAATCTGGTTTCCCCATTGACTTTGCATGCCAGATTGTTGCAAAAGGTGGTCACATGGCCCAGACATACTGTACCCATCATAAATATGAGTCAGTCAGCAAGCATCTGAATCTTAATCACATGACCATGGGGATGCTGTAAAGGTTGTTAAGTATGAAAAATGTCACTTTTTCCAGTGTCTGGAATGTCACTTTTCCAGTGTTTTCCAGTAACTTTGAATGGTCACTAAATTAACTTTTGTAAGTCAAGGGCTACATGTAGTTGAGCTGATAAGAAATTCCATCATTTGGATAGAATTATGAAAATAGCTGTTGGATGTCACTATCTAAATAAAGTCTTATTTGGACCAAATGGAATTTCCCCGAGTATAAAATTAGGCTAAATTCTGGAGTAAGAAAGTAATATTCAGTTTATCTTGCATCACAAAATTATTATAATGCCTCATAATGTAACAACTGTGTAAATGATCATGATTCATCTTATGCTCTTATATGTTAATTGCGGGCACATTACTAATTATCTCTTCATTGTCTCTGAGTGCATAACCTTAATAAAATGTTGAACTTAGATAACAATTACAGAGGAAAGGAGGGGAGGAGAACACCCATTAACCAAGTGCCTTCCCTCTTGCGGTCTCTCTGCCGATATTACTAAAAATAATGAATGCACTTATCTGCCTGCAATAATGCAGTGTCTGTGCACAGTTCAGCAACTAATGGGTCAGACCAGAAGAATTCAAGCTCAGTGCAGTCAAGCAATGCTCCCTTCGTACTAATTGTGCCCACTCAAATAACAAGCTCTGTGCAAACTTTAAATCATTTAGGCTTGTTAAAATGCCACAGCTAAAGTTCACTGAGCCATTTTCAGGGCATTTCCTGCTGTGATATATTCTGGAAATAAAGAGTGATGGAAGAAAGGTACGTTTGGAGAATAATCAACTGTACATAGTGTTTCTTTTGTTTCTGTGCTGCACATATACTTCTGCTGCAACAACACGGGATCAGGCATCTCTGTCCCAGGGTTTAATTAAAAATCACCTGAGGTTATTGAAATGTGTAAGTCACTCACCACGTCATATTGCCATCATGTGTCTTTTTATGATGTTTTTCCCATTCATGGAGCTGCAGGCCACCAGTTTGACACCCCGGTCTAAGTCATCTACAAAGAGTGGCACTTTTCTAGAAATTTAGAAGTAGTGCATTCTCAGTGACCATCTGTCCATTGGACATTTTGCTTGTGTGGTATGGCTCTGAAACTCAGGGCCCCAACCTCTTCCCTCCGTAAATACAGGTGAAACTCAAAAAATTAGAATATCATGCAAAAGTTCATTTATTTCAGTAATGCAACTTAAAAGGTGAAACTAATATGAGATAAGACTCATTACATGCAAAGCAAGATAGTTCAAGCCGTGATTTGTCATAATTGTGATGATTATGGCGTACAGCTCATGAAAATCCCAAATCCACCATCTCAGAAAATTAGAATATTACATGCAATCAATAAAACAAGGATTGTACATAGAACAATATCGGACTTCTGAAAAGTATAAGCATGCATATGTAGTCAGTACTTGGTTTGGGCCCCTTTTGCAGCAATTACTGCCTCAATGTGGTGTGGTATGGAAGCTATCAGTCTGTGGCACTGCTGAGGTTTTATGGAAGATCAGGATGCTTCTTTTGCATCTCATTTGGAAACCAAGGAGCCAGAGTATGGAGGAAGAATGGAGAGGCCAATCAAGCACAGTAATCCCATGGTCATTGAACCAGTTTTTGGTGCTTTTGGCAAAAGTTGCTCTCATCAGAAAAGAGAACTTTGGACCACTGAGCAACAGGACTTTGGACCACTGTGCTTCATTAAGACCAGGGTCAATGCAGCCGTCTACCAGGAGATTTTGGAGCACTTCTTGCTTCCTTCCGCAGATGACCTTTATGGGGATGCTGACTTCATTTTCCAGCTGCCCACACTGCCAAAAGCACCAAAACCTGGTTCAATGACTATGGGATTACTGTGCTTGATTGGCCAGCAAACTCATCTGACCTGAACCCCATAGAGAATCTATGGGGCATTGCCAAGAGAAAGATGAGAGACATGAGATTGAACAATGCAGACGAGCTGAAGGCTGCTATTGAAGCGTCCTGGTCTTCCATAACACCTCAGCAGTGCCACAGGCTGGTAGCTTCCATGCCACGCCGCATTGAAGCAGTAATGGCTGCAAAAGGGGCCCAAACCAAGTACTGACTACATATGCATGCTTATACTTTTCAGAGGTCCGAAATTGTTCTATGTGCAATCCTTGTTTTATTGATTGCATGTAATATTCTAATTTTCTGAGATGGTGGATTTGGGGTTTTCATGAGCTGTGCGCCATAATCATCACAATTATGACAAATCATGGCTTGAACTATCTTGCTTTGCATGTAATGAGTCTTATGTCATATATTAGTTTCACCTTTTAAGTTGCATTACTGAAATAAATGAACCTTTGCACAATATTCTAGTTTCACCTGTATTATGATTCATTTATCTGGTAAGCTGATTACATATTAGAGATGTGTAGATTAATATTTCTTTATATATATATATATATATATTGGTTTTATATTTCAATCTCAATAATATGAAAACACTAGATAATAAAAACTAACAGAAGAAACATGAAAATGCTGGGTGAAAACTGGTTGTACTATAATTAAAGTAAAAGTAAAGTGGTTGGGTTTTTTTATTGTTAAAAAAATAACAAATGTGTCCCTTTGCTATTCTTAACTTTGCCCAACTGAGGACTTTTTTGTGTAGATTCCATCTAACTTCTAATACCAATCATTTCACTGTAGCCAAATTTCCACCCTATCCTTTTTTTTAATTTGTAAAGTTTTTAAAGGAAAGATATTTTTCCGTGATATATACTTCTTTGTAATGTACAGGTAGTGTTAAGTCTTCACACTTATGATGCTGTCAAAACAAGCTGGCCCAGAGGCTGCACTGATTGGTTAAGACGCACTAGCCTCCAGGCGGGAGATTGCTGCATTCTGATTGGTTGTTCCGTCTGACAACTACTATATAAAGAGCTATCAGAGAGAGAGAGTTCTCTGTTGTCTGTTACTGAATTGCCTCACTTGTTAGCTGTTACTGTTAGCAAAATAAAAGGTTGTTTCATTTCTGCTTGGTCTCCATTCTTACCTGCCTGGTTCTCAGATTACAATAGGTAGTCCTTGATTTACAATCACAATCACAGTTGAGCCAAAAATCTAGGCTAAGTGAAACATTTGTTAAGTGATTTTTGCCCCATTTAAAACTTTTCTTGCCACAGTGATTAAGTGAATCACTGCAGTTGTTAAGTTAGTAACACAGCTGTAAAGTGAATCTGGCTTTCCCATTGACTTTGTCAGAAGTCACAAGAGGTGATCATACGTCTCCTGGACGCTGCATCCATCATAAATATGAATCAGTTGCCAAGTGTATGAATTTTGAACATATGACAATGGGGATGCTGCAAAGGTCATAAGTGTGAAAAATAGTCATAAGTCACTTTTCCGTTCCATGGTAACTTTGGTCACTAAATGAATTACTGTAAGTCCAAGGCTACCTGTACTCATCTAAAAAAATACTTTCAGAAAAAAGACAAATACAAAATATTGCTACAGTCGTTTTTAACCTGTGGCAGGCACATCTTTCCAATCTGATTTATTATCTGATTTCTTTTTACCTTCCTAATGCATAAAACATCATAAAGCTTCTCCACGCTTCTTAATTCTGACTCGAGATGGCCTGCCCACACCCAGCTTTTTCTCTTTTAGCCAAGTAATGTAAACTCATCTTCATTTAGATTGAAACAGTCATGGCAGCTTTAAGCAGTCCCCTGTTTATGTCAGGTAATGAGAAGGTGACTTTGGACTAAGGAAAGCTGCATTATCTTCACAGTGTGCATTCAATGATCGCTGCTGGTTAGGTTCAAGAGCATAGCTGCCTAATGGCAAGACACTTTGAGTACTTTCAGTCTTTTTTTCCTGCTGAGTCCAGATGTCTAAGGGGCAGTATCTCTCTCTCTCTCTCCCTCGCTCGCTCGCTCACTCTCCCTTGCAATTCCATTAAGGTGGCTGAAGTTGATTAAAATGTCACACATGGCATGCACTGTCACTGGACTACTTTAAAATGTGTTATCTGTATAAGCTTTGTGAATTATATCTAGGAATATATGAAACACAATCACTGTCACACATTAGCCAGGGTTGTTAGAGATCTAAAAGGTCACATGCTGAATCCCAAAGTCCTGTATACTGTTCACCTTGTAGCAATACAGATGTCTGCATTTTTTAATTTGTTATATGTTCTTTTGCTTAAAAAAGCAGTATAACTACATTTGGGAGAAACAGATAAAGTTTACACTGTTATAGAAGAATAACAGGATCACAATACACCAGTGGTGGGTTCCGGATCCCATTCCAACCGTACCGTACAGCCTAGCGTCGCCCACATGGATGCATACAGTGCACCCACACATGTGTGGCGCGTGCATGCATCGTACCTGCCTGCAACGCCTCCGTAAGCCTCCACAATGCTCCAGCTGCTCGGCAAAGCATTGTGCAGGTGCCGTATGCGCCATGTGCATGCGCAGAAGCACAAAAGGCTTGAAGGACAGGTAAGGAGCTCGGGCAGGCAGATGGGCCTTCTGGAGCACCGTACTGGAACAGTACCCGGTGCTCCGCACAGGCACCAATACGCCCGTACCATGGCGTACCTCCTGCAACCCACCACTGCCATATACACATGCAATACAGGTGAATGAAGGTAATAATATCAGGAGTTTTGTTTTAGCTCACAAGTATCAATATCTACACATAAATCATAAAGAAAATACTACAAAAATGTACTAAAATAAAATTGTAGTATAGGAAAGGAATTACAAAACCAATATGGAATACTAAGATGCTTAGTATATTTTAAAAGCCTATTGTGCATAATTTAAATCATTTAAATTGATGCAGAAGTATTATTCAGAAACTAAGCAAATCAAAAGCTGCATGATTAAATGGACGCAGAACTTTACACTGGGAACATCACTAAAAGAAAAAAAAAGTGAAATGAACTGTCAATATTATACCAAGGGAATATTTGAGTGTGTGTGTGTTTCATTTTTAATGTAATGTAATAATCATGTTGGATTATTTTTTCATATTTTGTAGCAATGCTATAAACCTTAACAATTTTGGAAAATTATTAATAATGTAATGGAACCAATTTTAAAGATGGATGTATCTTTTCAAGGTACTATGTTTTCAATTAAACATTACTAAAGCTCATATCCCTAGAAAGTGTACAAAACTGGAAAAAGTTGCTACAATTCTTTATGGTTCTCATTGGACAGTACCAATATATTTCTATAGAAAAAAACATCAAATTAAGTTACAGGAGTAGTGCCAATGCCAAAACTAATATTGTATCTAAAAATACATGGTATAAAATTTAAATCAATGTGGAAACCAGTTCTGGATTTGATTATGTTATCAAGGCAGTGTTGACTTTTTGCAACTACATAGACTTTCAGGATGACCAACCTCGCTCTTCAGGCCTTCCAATGGTACAATCATTATTAATTCAGTCATTCCATCTTGAAGCTAGTGTTCTTTTTCTTTTTCTCCTTCCACCTTTTCCCAGAATTGTAGACCTGTGGGAACTGGATCTTTTCATATATTCCAAAATATTATGGATTGAGCCTGTTCATTTGTACAATAGACAATCCTGTGTTATTTTCCTGACTATGAATCTTGTTTTGTTAAAATAGTGAGTGATTTAGAATGCAATAGAGAGCAGGTAATTTGAAAAACAATTCCTGATCATATAAAGGTGTCCCCTCATATGTTACTTTGTAATCAAAACCACCATACATCAGGTAGCATTCTTTGAATCCCATTCAATTCTCTTTTTTAAAAATTGTATCAGAATGCATATACTCTCAGGAAGTGCAGGCTATAATTCTCTTATACTTTGTCAACACTGACATTTCTACTGCAAAAGAAATTTATGGGTCTCAAGGATGCACTTGGAAAGAGAATGTGTGCCTTGCTTGATTCTAATACTTTTTCCCCCTTTGTTGAATTCATTTGGGTTTATGCCCAATCCCATTTGGTTTAGATTATTGTAAAGCCATTGAACTGAATAATGTAAAGCTTCCCCATCACTTCTACGATGACCTGTTTGAGAACCATTGAAACTATCACACTTCAGCTCATTGTGTTAAAAATTAAGTGGAAGACATGGTTTTATTTCAGAAAGATTTAACACGATTGTGATTAGATAACAGCAGGGAGTGAATAAAAAAACCCCACCAACATCACCAACAGAATCTAAGTACTCAGCATTTGATTTCATGCTGCAAATGATAGTTCTAAATTCTGGCAAAGCAATAGCAGTAAATGATGCCTAGGATTACTTTTTCTGAACATGCAGAAAATGTCTTCTTGTTAGGGTGTTCATAATTACTATGATCTTTGATGGCGGCAGAAGAAATTTGGTCAAGAGTAATTTTGTAGAATGAATGTTGGTTTTGTTTTGTTTTTATTGGATAGTCTCATGGCTACCTGGACCTGTTACAGCTCCACAGGGGAACATTTGGCAATCAAAAACAGCAATCTGGATTTTCTGTCAAAAATGTGTTATTTCTCCAGGGGGTAATAATTCCTGCAGGTGATCATGACCACAGAGCAGTATTTATTTATCCAGGTTTGTTTCATTCCTCCGTGCTATTTCTAAAATGATTTCTGTTTTAAAGAATTTAAATGGCTGTCATACATAGAATATGATCCTTCTCTAATCTTTGGTTAGGTTTGGGTTCAAACTATGTTTGATAGAGAATCAGAAATTGGATAACTTTCCTTCCTTCCTTCCTTCCTTCCTTCCTTCCTTCCTTCCTTCCTTCTTTCCTTCCTTCCCTTTTTTAAATTGAATGGAAGACTTTGTTATTGAGATACAGGTGGAAATTTAGAACCAACTAAAAGATGCATTTTTTTCACAAAGTAAGTGTTCTCTCCTTAGAGCTTCTAATTTGATCATTATTATTTGCAGCTGAATTGTTGCAGTTGTCACTGTTGAAACAAAATAATCATATCTGGTGTTGCACCAGTTTCTGCTAACCTAACGTTGATCTCTGCTCTTTGCTTTCTTAGGCAGATCTCACCATTATTGCCTGTACTTTTTTTGATTCTATGGTGCCATCTTTCTACTTTGCTGAAAGTCCATGATGGATATTCAATAAAACAGTGCTATACTAACCCACAGTTTACAGATGCTCCATAAATCCCCAGCCACTGCTATTTGTTTCCTGCTGTGCTGCGATATTAGGAGGCACCATTAAATGTTTCTGAGATGTTTTGGTAAGATAATATCACAAACCAGTTGCTTGAGTTTGGATTTCTATTTGTTATTTTTTATTCCTTTTTAAAATAACGAAACAAGAAAATGGTAAAAAGCAAAACACAAAAATATAAATACATACTTGTCAAAGAAAAAAAGACACAGAAACATGACACATATATACATTCTAGAAGTAGTTTCTGATATTTAGTTGTTTGGATAATTATAATTATTAATGCAGTTAAGAAATTTACCATATCTTGTCTGACCAGACCTAACATAATTCTTTCTACAATCAAATGTCTTAAAAATGTACAAGCCCAATATAGTTGTAAAATAGATTCATAGTAATTGCAGTTAATATATTTACATAAAATCAATTAATGTGCAGATAGCTATCAAAGTCAACCATGAGAGGGAAGAATGTTAGGAAGTGGGTCTCAGCAGTGGAGAAAGAAAAGTAACCTTTTCCTCTCTGCCACAGGAAATGAAACACCATACTTAGATCAGCTGGAAAACTCCAACTGGTATTATTGAAATTCATATCAGTGAACATGATGTGAATAATTTTTCCAAGAACAAAAGCTTAAATCTTTCTTTCCAGGTGTTCCTACTTGCGATGTGCACATTTGTTTTTATAGTTAGTGGTATGTATAATTTTGCTTTAAATGTTTTAACCATGTAAGGCAATTTTGGGATGGATAGTTTTACATCTAGTTATTTAAAATATGATTTCGCCTTGATATAATCGCCAATTTGGACTTTTTGAGCACATTGAAAAAAGTACCAAAAAATAATTTTGAAAGATACCTAAATCTAAACAGCTGCTACTGTAATAATTTCTCCACTTTAAAAAGTTTAATAAAACAGGTACTGAATTGTACCATAAAAAGATAAATGATATTCAGGTGCAACTCATATCTGTGGATATTAATGTACCCATATGTATGATGCATATTTGGCATGCTATTGCTGTATTATCAGTTAGTTATAGAAAGAGGAAAGAAAGTAAAAAGGAAAGGAACATTACTTATTTTTAATGCTGCATCTGTGTTTTTTTCCCATGCCTAGATTATATGTGTGATTTGGGGGTGGGGTGGGGACACACATAAATGTAAGATTTGCATTTGTAAGGTTTTTCTCTTTACCACTTAAAAATAGAAATATATATTGTATATATAAAAATAAAAATTCTGCACACATCTTTCATTATAATTTCCTTCAAAATAAAGTTAATAAATATTCATTTATCTTTTTTCATATTTGTTTTTAAAAAAGTGGAAAAAAAATAAAGGCATTCTATATATCCAGAAGAACAGAGCAATACATTTGGAAGTAGGCATCATTGCTCCAGTGTAACTAAGTTAAGAAACACGGACAGCCTAATATGTATAAATAGGCTTACAAAATTCTTGTGGATAATATGAATTCACATTGCTGCTTTAAAACCTCAGATATTTTATGGCATTGCCATTGGAAAAGGATAGCAGGAGTTGCTGATGACCAGACAGATGGAAAACATTCTTGCTGAGTGCCTTATCAGACACCTGCCATTCTATAAATGGAAGAGGACAGTTTGGTCCATTTCTCTGTGTGACATCTGTGCCTCTAAATGTCTTAACACAACAACATGAAACTCCTTATATATTGCAATAACAAGTTTCTGTATCCAAGAATCTTCCTGATTATGGTAATTATATCATTGATGGTGCCAAAGTTTCAGAATGTTTTTAAAAGAGGGAAAACACCATTTTATAACTACTGCTAACTAATCATGTCGCAATAAGGTGCCATTGAAATGTCTGGATTTGGATATATTTAAGTGAAAGTATGGCTAAATGAACAGATTTGGTAGAGCAATTTCAATTAGGCACTTAAAGAGAGATTCTGAGTGAAATACAGCCTGATCAAATACAGTTCACTAAATGTGAAAGCAGTCATAAATCCAGCAAAATCAGAAACTGTCAACCATATAATTTGAAAATTATTATAGTTCAACTTTCATTTCAGTTTTTAAAGAGCAGGAGAAGCTTAGTTAAACAAGAGATTTAAATTCCTGCAATGAGAGCTAAACAAAACCAGTAAAATAACATGTTGCTTAAGCAGATAGATGGCAAATATGTTGGCCTTCTTCTCAAGTGGATAAAAACATATATAGATGAAAGAGGGGTTGGTTCACACAGATTTAGTTACGAAAAACAAAGTTTGAAAAAAACATTTGTCCCTAAAGATTTTAATTCAACAACTTCTTCCATCCATGTTATATATTGCAAAGGTGATTAATCCAGAAATTTAAAGAAATAGAAAAAAAAGAATTTCACATTTCAAACCCCAGCTGGGATATATATTTTACTGACATCATCACATTTTTATAATGAAAAAAGTTCAAAGGTTTCCTAGTGAATTACTGTGAAAATATCCACTTCATTTCTAACTGTGAAGCTGGCTTGACTATTAATGCATTTCTTGTTCTATAAGTATTGAAATTCAGTAGAAGGTGGATATTCAACCAATAATAAAATACTTATAAGCATTATTATCAAGCTGCTAGATTGTTTGTTACGCTGGACATAAGCAAAAATTTGAATGACTGTCTTCTGGAAAACATTCTATTGAGAAATTATTTCTAATAATTACTTGTTTCCAGAAATAAGGGCCATTTGCATTCAATTAGGTATTTCCAAATATATTTATAATTGTTTACTTAGTATTTTCCCCAAGTTATTGGTTACTTTGTTTTGTCTTTTGTTATGATTTAATACCACAGTTAGACTACCAAAAAGCCCAATTTCTTCACATAATGTCTATGGATTGTGCAAGCTATTAAAATGAACAAAAAGGGATAATTGACCTTCATTGATGGGAAAATTCAGGGATGCAATTTTCTCCAACATGAAATGCTCATGTGACACATGCTTGACATTTAGTTATTAAAGACTGACATTCTGTCAAAAATGCAGTGATAATTCTAATTTAATATCAGAATAAAAAGAATTCAAACCTTAATATTTAAGAAGCAGATTTTTTGCCTGACTACATTAATACATCAGTTTGCCTTTCTCCTAGTTCCAATATTTTAACAAATATTATTTTTTTTAAAAAACAGAAGTTTTCTGTCCCATATCTGAAGAAATATGCTTCTTTGTTTTGACAAGTTTATTTTTAAAAAATACACATAATAGATATATTTGTATTATTTTTCTTATTATGATTATTGTTATGTTTAGTAGTCATGGTATTGGATAACTTTCATTTATATCCCAGCTTTCTATTTAAAGGACAGATTCTTACACAACTATTGCCTACATCTTAATCCCTTTAACGTGTTAACATAATATACTGTATGTCAATAAAAATAGCACAGGTTACCTTTATTCAAGACAATCAATAAAAGAACACTGGATGTGACTACACTGATCATTTTAATACCAGTTTTGATATTTCAAGTACAAAAGATATGTTTTGGATTGTGTTGGGATAGACATGCAATAAATAAATAAATGGGGGATTGACTTTAAAAAAATTGTAAAAGATGTATTAAACAAAATCCTAGTAATGCCAAGGATTAAATCTAAATTTAGATAGAAATATTTCTTCCATTTATCCTAAATTTTAGATATACTGAACAGTTCCCACTAATGCAAGGTTGGTCACAAAAATCATACCAAAAATATCAGTATCGTCAGGTAATAAAGTTATGGCTTTCTAGAACAATTTGTCAATAGATGTGTTAAACATCACCAGTTATGTTGAGTTATTTAGCCAACTTCCTGATTTTAAAAAAAAACATACTGTCCACTCCTAGCCTATGTATACTTTTGTGTGAAAGACATTGGGTGCACTATACAAATTTATTTCAACATAGAATTCATATATGGCTCAATTTTCTGCTAACAGGAGAGAGGTTTAAAAATTTGATTTGATTTAAGTTTTGATGTAAATCTAATCAAATTGTACTTTAGAAAAAATATAAATACTATAATAAAGAAAGTGGATGTTTACATATTAGCTGAGATAGCCTGATCCAATCCAAGGAAATAATTGCGACAAAAGATTCTCCTGGAAGGCTGGTTCTGAATTTAGTCTTATATTTCAGGAAAATCTCATTGGATGTTACATGAACATACATCCTTTCCAACAGTTTGTTCTGACAAACAAGCACAGCTCAGCTGTCAGAAGAATATAATTAATAGTGCCAGCACCAGGGAGGAAAATAATTAGGGTTAAGTTGTTGTATCAGTCTTCCTTAAAAGGGGAACTGCTGAAGTGATGGCTGACTTCAGTTTTTTTTAATTCCTTGACTAACATGATTATTGGTGAAATTTCTGAAAGGTGAAGTCTATACAGCTGCATAGTGCCCAGGATGGAAAATATATGCTTATTATTCTGTTCTGTTATATTTTCTGGTCAAATGAATAAATATATTTGCCTTAAACTCTATTTCTTACATTTGCTTCCCAGTTAAATAAACCCATTTATATCTTTTATTGTCATTATATCATTTCAGAAAGTGCATCTGAACAAAGACTAATAAATATTTCATCCCTTTGCTTAGATTTCACCAATTTCTTCAAATGAACCACATAAATAAAATAGAAAGGAACAGTTGGATAATTGTATGTTTTACTGGAAATATGAAGGTTATCATGAAAATAGGGTCACTGTTTTCAGGGATCTTAAGTTAAAGAATAATATACATTGAGAACTCATAAAATATGATATATTTCCTGAATCATATCTACCTCTCCTGGGCCTTCACAGGAGACATTATTATTAGACAGCCAACTAGACCTCACCATCATCCATCTTGTTTTCTAAATGTGTGTCTGGATTATTTGCCAAAAAGATTTCTGGCAATCTCCCGGTATCCCTAAGGTTTCACAATTACAATGTCCCTATTGAAAATGTTAAAGCAATAATAAAAAGTAGCCATCACACAAGTATAATTCATGATGGCTGCATGTTACTTCCATTACTCTGAATCTCTTGGTACCTTGATGGATAATGCCTGTGTTTTACCATTATACTATAGTAAAAGAAGCTTGGAAAACAAAGTAGACATTAAACTTTCATTTGCCCAATTACAAAAAAATAATAAAATACTTTGATGAAGGATATGATTAATAGTTCTTATATATTGAGATCATAAATTGTTTATTCATAACTGATAGTAAGGCTAATTATATAAAGCATTCTCTACTATTACATATTACAGAATATAAATATTGACAATTTACATTTACCCCCTGCTGTTTTGGGGCCTCTTACTTCAGAACCTGATCTTCTCAAAGGTCTTGCCAAACCTCAACTCATTTTGGTCTTTTTAAGTAAGAGTGGCATCATGAATGCCTCTCCCCCCGAACCAGTGCTTTGTTGGCCGGGTTTTGTTGATCCCCTCAAATGCTTCTCTTGAGAATTTGAATGAACAAAGAAAGTCTATTCATAACTGTGAACAATGGCTTTCTTCCTAGTTTTTCCAAACCACTACTAGAATCAAACAGTTTAAATAGTGAGATTCATTCTCAGCTCCCACAAAATCCTGTTACAAGCTAGCTTGAAGCAATATAGATGGATTCCTTCTCCCTGTCACAATTGTATCATCTGATTCCCCCCAGGAGGTAAGGGCACAATTCTCCCCACTGTCACCAGTGGAAATGCTGTTTACCGGAGAAGGCTTATTTCCAAGTAAACCATTTTTATTGGCTGAAAATGCTCTGTCTACTCCTATTCAAGTTTTTCCTCCTCTCCTTCAGTGTTAATAATCTCTTCCTTCTTTAATTTCTGCTTTCTTCCCAACAAAACTCCTCCTTTATTAGCCCATACCCAAACTTCAGGTCTGTTTCTTCTTTATTTTACAAATAAGTGGCTCTCCTTGGAATTACCCTAATAGGGAACCTGTTTGTTTCTTTCTTTGTTTGCTAAGTTTCTATATTTTATAAAAATTACATTGAAATTATATAAATTATGTAGTTGCGTCTTCCAACAAAGGTCTAAACAATCAAAAGTTCTTTGGAACAGATAATTTTTAGTGCCTTCCTATATTTCTTTTGTTTCTCAGCAATATGTTTTGAATCCATGGAACTGCCTTTAATACTGCAATTTGATTTAAAAACTGGTTTGGGAAGCCACATTGTAAAAAGGCTGGCTAGGAAAAGCATGTAGAAATTGCCATGAAGCCTTTTCAGATAGGTTTTAGTTTTAAAAACTAAACCTTGTTCATTACAAAGCTTGGTCTTCATTTTTTGCCATTTAGAGAGCAAAATTGAGATTCAATATTTAGATTCAAGATTTAATAAAGTTATATGCCGCCCAATCCCGAAGGACTCCGGGCGGCTTACATAAAACAATTCTAAAAAATACTAAAAAATTTAAAATAGAGAGAGAACAAGTTAAAAAGACACATCATGCACTCAACCTTAGTGGGGCTGGACCTCGTTCATGAGGTCAACAGCCCCAGGCCTGCCGGAACAGCCAGGTCTTAGTAGACTTTCGGAAGGCCGAGAGAGTGGGGAGGGTCCGGATCTCTGGGGCTAGATCGTTCCATAGGGTTGGGCAGCTACAGAGAAGGCCCTCCCCAAGGAGCCGCCAGACGACATTGTCTAGTCGACGGCACCCAGAGAAGGCCCATCTTGTGAGATCTTATCGGACGCTGGGAGGTATGTGGCAGAAGACGGTCTCGTAGATATCCAGGTCCTAAGCCATGTAGGGCTTTAAAGGTGATAACCAGCACCTTGAAGCGCGTTCGGAGACCGATGGGGAGCCAGTGCAGCTCGCGGAGGATGGGTGTAACATGGGTGTATCTCAGTACACCCAGTATCGCTCACGCGGCTGCATTCTGGACCAATTGTAGTCTCCGAACACTCTTCAGGGGCAGCCCCATGTAGAGCACATTACAGTAGTCAAGTCTTGAGGTGACAAGGGTATGAGTGACCATTTGAAGTGCCTCCCAGTCCAGGTAGGGCCGCAACTGGTGCACCAGGAGAACCTGGGCAAAAGCTTCCCTGGTCACAGCTGACAAATGGTGTTCTAGAGTCAGCTGCGGATCCAGAAGAACACCCAAGTTGCGGGCCCTCTCTGAGGGGTGTAAAGTTTCACCCCCCCAGGCTTAAATATGGAGTATCTGGACTATCCTTGTGGGGTAACATCCATAGCCACTTGGTCTTGTCAAAAAAAATTGGGACACAATTAAGTTAATATTTTGTGTGAGTTACCTTTAAAGAATAGGATTTTCTCCAATCATTTTAAATTGAACCATATCATTAATCAGGACTTAAGATTTGTTAAAAAAAGAAAGGGATTCACATGGAGCATGATTTCAAAATGTGATATTAATATATCTTTTGACATATAAATTCAATACACAACCCAATTCTGTGACGGATAATGAGAAACTGTTTCTAAATGGCAGATAAAAATTAATTCTCACTACCCAAATGTAATGTACAGCTTGCCATGTCATTAAGATGACTGATAAGATTTGGAATGAGGAAAATAAAATATGCATTTCTCAGAAAGATTGTGGGGGGAAATCAAAAGCAATGCAATGACCATAATGGTGATCATAGTGATTTGTTTCATTCAAAATGGTGCAGCAAAATTCTATGAATCCTATGAATTTACATACAGTAATTGAATTACCTTCAGGACGACTAAGGTCCAGGAAAACCTGATTACTATTAATTTGAATAAATAGTTCTATAAAGGTATAATACAATTCTATACTCATCGGTTAATTAGCCAAGGGTCTTGAGGATGAAATAGGCTTATTGAAAATGGGGAGCTGGAATATAGACAAGTTAATAAAGAATAGAGTTATCAATAATCCGACTTGAAAATGAAAGAGCTGCATTCTACCAAAGATTCCAAAACATACTGGAAGAGAAGGAGGAAGACCTGAAACGAAAAATGATCGAAATCTTAACCAAAATTTTACAGAGAAAAGAACAAGAGTTGAAAGGGGACATCAATGAAGCTTACCATGTGCATATTAATTATGCCAGAAGACATAGGCTCCCGAGAGAAGTGCACGTAAGATTTGATAAAAAACAACTAGAGATGAAGTGTACAAAAAAACCAGAGAAGGGACGATTACATTACAGGGAAAAGAGTTGATCACGCTTAAACAGATTCCACTGAGAATTCATGAACAACGTAGACAATACCAATTTTTAACAAATCAGTTAAATAAAAACAGAATAATGTACAGATGGTTGGTACCAGAAGGGGTACTGGTATCGTGGCAAGGAAAAAAGATATAAGATAGAGAATACAGAAGAAGAGCAGAAATTCTATGAAGAATACTGCAAAGGGGAAGAAGAACAAGGAAGTAGAAGTCAAGAGGAAGAAACATCAGAAGACAAGGAAAGAGGCTTCCGGGGAGGGTATACAGGAAGTGCATATTAAAAGGGAACATAGGAACTTACTGGAAAACAAAAAAAAACTAGGGAAATTATATACAGCACTGGCAGATTAAAAAAAGGGGGGGATAACAACCTTTATAAAGGAAAAAATAAACTCCAAAGAAGCCTACTCTGATGAAGAAGGCAGGATGCTAATGACTGAATTAGAGACAACAGAAAAACCAATATTATTAATAGTCATATATGCACCAAATCAGAAACAAGAGGAATTCTATAGGAAATTACATAACAAAATAAACAAATTAGAATATGAAAATATTTGCTTAATTGAGGATTATAATGCAATAGTGGATAAAAAATGGACTCTGAAAACAACAACAACAAAAAAAATACATTACCCAAATCCTTTTTTGAGATGGCAATGGAATATAAACTACATGATATTTGGAGAGAAAGACACCAAATAAGAAAGCAATATACCTTTTACACGAACCCCCATCAGTCCCTATCAAGAATTGACACGGCTTGGATCTCATCTGGTCTATGTAATCAATTAGACGAAATTGAAATAGAAGCAAATGAGTGGGCAGATCATAATCCAATAAAATTAAGATGGAAAGGTCAAAGAAGAAGAAAAAGATGGATGATGAATTCAAATATTGTAAATGAAATAGAATACACTCAAATGCTGGAGAAAGAATTAAACTATTCTTTAGAATAAATAAAAAAGAAGACACCTCAATTCAAAATCTCTGGGATACTATGAAAACATCCACAAGAGGTCTTACGATTGCCTACATGGCGAGAAAAACTAGAAAACAAAAAGAGCAACAAGAATGTATCCAAAAAGAACTTATGGAAGCTGAACTACAGAAAGACCCAAAGAATAAAATTAAAAAAGAAAAAAAAGAGATGATAAAACATAAGATCAACTTAATAACTCAAAAGGAATTAGCACAGAAAATTAAAGCAGCCAGACAAAATTACTTTGAACAAGCCAACAAACCTGGATGATGGCTGGCATACAGATTGAAGAATGCAAGAGAAAAAAAGGATGATATATCAATTAAAAGATGATGAGGGAAGAATTCAATACAAAGCGGATGAAAAGAAGCATATTATTCATAAATACTTTGCAAAACTATACGCGCAAGATAGTATGAAGGAAATCAAAATAAAACATTATTTAAACACAGAAAAGATAGCACCATTCTCAAAAGAACAAAGGGAGGTGATAAACAGGCCAATAACGTTAGCCAAAGTGGAATAAGTCCTGAAAAAACAGAAAAATAATAAAACTCCAGGACCAGATGGAATATCGGTGGAGTTATACAAATATAACAAAATAATATTGGAAGAGCTAGGAGTGGAAATGTTTAATGAAGTTTTAGGAAAAGCCAAGATACCTGAATCATGGACAGAAGCAATAATATCGCTAATCCCAAAAGAAGAAACCAACATACAAGAAATTCAAAATTACAGGCCAATTTCATTACTAAACTCCAATTATAAAATATTTGCAGCAATTATGGCAGGAAGAATTAAACAGGTTTTAAATGAACAAATACACCTGGACCAAAATTGATTTTTACCTCACAGACACGTTAAAAATAATACGAGAATCATCCTAAACATAATAGAGTATTATGAGACGCATTCAGAAAAACAAATGGTACTGGTTTTCCTTGATGCACAAAAAGCATTTGACAACATATTCTGGAAATTTATAATAACACTATTGGACGAGATGAAATTTGGAGAAAAATTTATAAAAATGATAGAAGGATTTTATAACAGTAAAACAGCCAGGTTCTGATGAATGGAGATCTAACAGAGAAGATTGAAATAAAAAAAGGAGTCAGACAGGGATGCCTCCTCTCTCCTTTGCTGTTTATATTAACTTGGAAATTGTATTAAATGAAATTCGGAAGGACCAGGGAATAAAAGGTTTAAGACTCAAAAATGAAGAATATAAGGCCCAAGCTTATGCCGATGACTTAGTATTTGTTCTAGAGGACCCATTAGAATCCAGCCTGAAATTAATTCAAAAATTAGAAGAATGTGGTGAAGTGGCAGGACTAAAGATCAATAAAGACAAAACAAAAATGATAACCAAAAACATAACAAAAAAGCAAGAAGAAGAACTGGAAGTAGCAACCAGAATGTAAATAACTAAGAAAGTGAAATACTTGGTGATCTGGGTGTCGGCAAAATGTTCCACAATTAAAGATGATAATGTTGTAAAGGTGTGTTGTGAGGGAAAGACACGCAGGAGCCATGGATGCAAGACAGACCTTTATTAAGACAGAGATGACAGCGATTCAAACTTTCCCTGAACGGCCAGGGTATTTATACTAGCACTCAGACCAACTGTCAAAATGAGGCCGCAGCTGGTATTTGCATATTCAATATTCAACACTCCTTCCCCCCAGTTCTAAAGACCAAATGACCAGCCAATCAGGCCGCAGCTGGTATTTGCATATTCAATATTCAACACTCCTTCCCCCCAGTTCTAAAGACTATTTGCATATTCAAACTCTCTTGCATATTCAAACTCTCTCCTTCTCCCCAGTTCTGCGCATGCATTGTTGTTGCTGGATTGCTGGTGAGTCCTACGTAGCGAAAATTGGGAACCAGGATAGAAAGCAGGTCCTTTGGGGTCTTTGCAGCGGGGAAGGCTCTCGTTGTGTTTTAGGAAGGCTCTCGTTGGTTTGTCATTGGTTTTTTTTTTTAGTTTTAGGAAGGCTCTCGTTGGTTTTTTAGAGTCTCGGACGGCTCTCGCTGGGTCGAGAGGCAAGCGGTGGCCGTGTAGAGAGAGCTTCAGTCGTCCTGGGCTCCTCAAGTGCTCTTTTGAATAAGCAGCGCGGAACTAGGCTTTTGAAGAGGCTAGCAGCGGAGCTGTAGACGGAGGCAAAACGGAGGCAAGTGGATTGCACAGGTGTAGGGCGTGCTCATGGTGTAGAGGCATGCGAGCGGCTTTAAAGTTAAGGCGGCCGAATCCAGAGAATAACTCAGGTCTGATAGTGTAACGAGGAGTGGCCAGAGGAGTAGGACAGTCTGGTGTATGTAGTGAGTGTGCTAGTGTTGGAGAGGCTGTGCGGTTGTTAGCGGGGATCGGTCAAGCGGTTGCTACCAGAGGGCAGACTTCAGATGCGCTAAAAGCGGTTACTGGTGGAAACTTCGGTTACTGATGAAAGCTTCGGCTCTTCAAATTTATGCAGGCTGAGCCCCTTCAAATTTAGACAGGCTGAGAGAGCGTAGCCGGTGCGTGCTAGGTGGCAGCTTGGAGAACGAGGCGGTTGGTTGAATGTGTCGGTTGGTTCCTTGGGCCTCTCGACAGCCATGTAATGCTGAGAGTGCCGTAGGAACAGCTGGCGGCAGGCAGGCAGCGGCCCCATGCGCGGTTTAGCCGTCGTGGTCCATAGCTCGTCCCTGAGTAGCGGCAGCGGCTCCAGTCGAGGTTAAGCGTAGAAAGCCCGTCCCTCGGACGGATGGAGGCCGCGCCTGATTGCTTACTCAGGTTGGCTAAAACTGGAGGCCCACGGCGGTGGTTACTGCTGCTGACGCTTGCTGGCCAAGGCGGCGGCTCTGACAGGCCCTCAATGGAGTAAAGAACAGAATTTTTTTTCCTGCGTTCACGTTGGCTGATGTTGTTCCCTCGCTTCTGTCTTAGGCTCTGCGGGAATCGCATATCCCATTCTCGTCGCCAGTGTTGTAAAGGTGTGTTGTGAGGGAAAGACACGCAGGAGCCATGGATGCAAGACAGACCTTTATTAAGACAGAGATGACAGCGATTCAAACTTTCCCTGAACGGCCAGGGTATTTATACTAGCACTCAGACCAACTGTCAAAATGACCAGCCAATAAGGCCGCAGCTGGTATTTGTCGGCAAAATGTTCCACAATTAAAGATGATAATTATAATAAATTAGTGATACAAATAAAGAAAGATTTAGAAAATTGGAAAAATATTCAGTTATCACTCATGGGACGTATAGCAACAATTAAAATAAATATTCTAACAACAGTCTTATTCCTTGCAAGCCACACCTATTAATCTGGGTAAAAAATTCTTTCAAAAATTAAACAAAATAACCGCTAGGTTCATTTGGCAGAGACAAAAAGCAAGGATTAAACTAAAGTCAATGCAAGACAGCAAGAAGAGGGAGGCTTAGCATTACCAAATTGGGATTTATACACATCAGCAGTAACAACACTGGTAAAGGATTGGATAGAGCTAAAGAATAAAAGAATTTTGACCTTAGAAGGCCATGATTGGCAAGCTGGCTGGCATACATTCCTATGGGATGATAAAAATTAAACGCCCAAATACTTTCAAAATCATTTAATCAGAAGAGCGTCATTGCAAAAATGGCTCAAAATCAAAAAAATCCACCATGTGAAAATCTCAAATTGGCTATCATCGAAAGAAAGGACGACTCACCAAATTTTATAGATTTGAACAAAATGTTAAGATACAGAGACTTAATTGATAGATAAGGAAATGTAAAAACAATTGAAGAATTGGCAGATCAGAACATGAAAGTTGACTGGCTAACTTACCTCCAAATCAAAACTAAATACAATAATGATACTAAATTATATGACATCGAAACAGAATCACACGAATTGGATAAAATTATTCAAAGCTCAGATAGAAAGATGATAGGGATAATATATAAATTCCTCCTGAAGTATAAAATGGAAGAGGAAATTGTGAAAGAACAAATGATAAAATGGGCGCAGAACTTTGGCTATAATATTGAATTAGACAAATGGGAAAACAATTTGGGGAACAAACTTAAAAATGACACTATCAGTTGTATACAAGGAAAACCAGAACAAAATGTTTTACAGATGGCACCTGGCACCAACAAGGTTAGCTAAAATCTTAACAAATACCTCCCCAAAAGATTGGAAATGCGAATCAATACATGGAACATATTACCATTTATGGTGGACCTGTGAGGAGGCTAAATTTTTTTTGGAAAAGGATCAAAAATTGACTGGAGGCAATAACAGGGGTTAAAATAGAATGGAAACCTGAAGGTTTTTTTATTAGGAATTAATGTCTGCAAAATACAAAAAATAAATCCAGCATTTAATACTACATATAATTATGGCGGCAAGGATTGCCTTTGTCGAGAAATAGAAAAGCAAATTAATTCCAAGCGAAGATGAAATAATAAGAAAGGTTATGGATTGTGCTGAAATGGACAAACTAACTAAAGAAATCCAGGGAAAAGAAGAATCAGAATTCTACCAGATATGGGATAAATGGTATAGGTGGATGGAGGAAAGAAACAAGAATCAATGAAGGAATATAACAAAACTCAAAAATAATAGTTATGAGTAAAATAAGAGGGTTAGGAATGGTGAAATCCAAATGAAATATAATAGAAGGGGAAATAATATAAGGTGAGAGGTATCGATTGATAATTGCTATTAGAAAGAACAGGAAGCTCCTGTTTGTATTGTATTGTGTAAATGTGGTGTACGTAACTTTTGTTTGTGTGTTTTTTACATGTTTGTTAATAAAAAAAATAAAAAAGAAAGAAAATGGGGATCTAGATCTCCTCTCAAAAAGATTCTAAAATGCAAATTAATTCTATTGTCCATCAGAATTTCAGTATGTATTTGCATTAATAGGTTAGGACAAGGAATAATATAAAATCCTAACACAGTTTTTTTTCATGTCCTTAAATACTGTATATCGATAATCTGATAAGGATAGGACGTGTACAAGTGATTTACTTTTGCTGAATGAAGGGATAAACTGTAATATTCACCTTCATTCTGATGCACTTTTTCTGACTTTCATTTCAGGAAGCAGATCATATTACAAAAAAACATTGCAATCACCTCAGACTTTGACTGAAAGCGGGAGCTGCAAATTGAATGAACTCATTGCTACTATACATCACAGGTATACCTATCAAGGGGCAAAAGAATGCATCCCCCCCCCGCATATAACCCCCCTCCCCTCCTCCTCTCTCTTGTCTCAGTCTTTAATTCCTTCGACTTTTTTGTATGCAGTATGGAATTGTGTGAGTGCACGTGCTAAAGTCCTCAGCAGATTAGGGATTGAATTCTCAGAGCCTCTTCATAATTGCATATAACAGCCAAATTATAAAATACACTGGGAATCATTCTATGAACTAAATTTGATTTGTTTAAATAACTTTACATTTAAAAGCAGACAAATGCCATATTTGCCATGGTACTACTACTTTGTAGAATGTGGCCTCATGTTTCTCTCAAACGCCAGCTGCCAGCAGTATCCACACAGTATGGTTAAAATAATCAAATTAGCAACCATGAAATTGTGATTGAAACTCCACCTGTTTTTTATTTGTGACATCATCTTGGCTTTTTTATTAGCCACGTGGACTTTTCAGCTAGCTGAATAATTGAAAAAAGTTGGACACTCCATCATTATGGACATAAAGTACTTAATGATAATATATAAGATAATGATATGGAAAATTGTAATTTAATAGATAATGATATGGAAAAAATGAGTGTCTGTCTATTTAGCAATTCTGACTGCTGGCATTTATCTTGATTCCTATAATACCTTGACTTTTTATGCTTTTCATTTCTTTTAACCATGTGTGCTAAACCGATCTTTTCTATTAAAAAGTATGATTTGTTCATTTTATTTTTTAAAATAGAATTCTTCATTTAAGAAAGTATACTTGAATCTTTTATTACTTGAGATCCATGAATAATAGAAAGCCATTTCAATTTCTTCACATTTAATGCTGAGTACATTTTAAATAAATTGATTGTTTAAATATTATTGGAGCTTTTAACTACCAGAACTAAATGACATGTAGTGATCTAATCACTAAAATATCTGTACATCTCTGCTTTAGTCAAATATCTGATTAACAAAGATAGGAGATGTCTCAGGAACCATTCACTCAATTCCCAGGATTATGCTTATTCAGGAACTTTGTTCATTGTTGTTACAATTACTGTTAATAAATATAATTTTACCTAGTATTGAATCAGAGGTGTAAATCAGCTTCTATGAGTAATGACAGAAGTATTAATAATTACTAGTGGGATCTGATGTAATATGGCAAGTATCCAAGCAGAAGTGCTTCAGTTTAGGAGACTTCTGATATTTCAAGCAATTTCATTAGTTGCCTTCCAGCTTGTATATGTTAAGCCATTAAATAAACTTTTTCTGTGGTAGAGAAAAATATTTAGTCTATGGATGTTTTCCAGATCTGGTATAAATGCATCTTTGGTTTATTTTGAAATGATGAAGTCCATTTTATATACATATTAGAATGATTGCTTCCTTGATTATCATCATTGCCTTGGAAGAATAATAAATTATTCATCTTTGGAATATAGTGTTTCATACTTTCACTTGTGAAAAAATGAACAACTGACAGAATGTATGATCTTTGTCTAACAGTAGCTTCGAACAAAGAGGCCAAAGTTTAATGACAGATTTGATTCCTGAAGTTCTTTAATTTAAGAAAGATATTCAGTGCAAGTGACTAGATATGAAGAGGGCAAACAACTCTAAAGCTGGAACAAACATAGAGTGTCTGTTTTATATTTTACTTGTTCTAAGAGTCTGAAGTCATTAGCAGTTTTGATTATTTTACAAATACAATATGTCTTATTGCATTCAACATATCTATTTGCTAATCAGAGGTGTCATCGTGATGAACCTGGTGATTAAGGAATAGTTGCTCCTGGAATGTTATATTAGAATTAGAAAAGAAATTATAGAAGTAGAGAAGAAGCTAACAAAAGGTCAATCAGTAGCATAAAACAATTTAAAAATATTAATAATGCTTATAAAACATACTTACCAAAGTACTGCTTTTTAAAACATGTAACTGAAAGTGCTTTTTAAAAAAATGTATGACAGTTAATTTTCAGAGCTAGCAAAGGTTTTTTTTTTTAAAAAAATCCCTTGGGAATGTTTAAAAGCGCCTCAAATCATTTATTATTTAAATCAAATAAATACAATTGTGTTATAACACACACACACACAAACATGTACACACACACATGTATATATAATGGAATATATAATGGAAATACGAAACATGTTTGGAGAAAATGATCTACCACATAATGATTTGTCAGAATCTCCAATGAAAAAAACAACTGTTCTGAAAGAGACCTAACAATAATAAATACATTTACACATGAAAATAATTTTAAAACATAAGTGATCATCTAAGAGCTGATCCAATCTGTAGAAGTAAAATATATTTTTTGTTATTTAAATAATGGGACAGAATGTCATTATCAATGCCATTGCTATTAGAGTTGAACAAAGCTTCAAAGGGTACTTTGAAGAAAGCTTTAGCCAAATTAACCTACAGAAAAAAAAATCAAAGAAGTGACATGCTTCGAAGAGAGAATCAAACAGTTTGTGTCAAAGAGCTTCTTAGGCTTTTAAAGCTCTTTTGTAGATTCAAAGGCTTTTCTATTGCTCTAGGGTTGTTACGGAAAACATACAAAGTTCACTTCCATATATAAGATCACTGTGTGGGTGGGCATTGGTACCTTAGCAGCCAACCAATTCATTTTATCAACTGATTACATTCTTAGCCAATCAAAGTTCTTGTTTTTTTTAAAAAATATACTATATTAGGTTTCAGAGTAAAATATTAAAATACAAGCTAATGTAAAGGAGTAAAGACTTTAGACTTAGGACAACAATATTGTTGCTTTGAATGTACACTAATCAGCATACATTACAATGAAATTTCATTGCATACAGCTCTTGAAGGGTCACCACCTCCAATATGCACTATAAAAACATGAACAAACAAACAAACAAACAAACACAGAATTAAGCATATACCTACATATATTACATATATTACATGACACGGAGAAACAACACAGTCTAGTTCAGCTGTACATGGCAAGAAAAATGAATCTTGCAAGTTTACCAGATGGATGGTAAACTTGGTAGGGAACAAAGCTGTTACAGAATCTGGTAGCCCAGATTCTTCAATAACTCCTCCCAGCAGAGAACAACAGATATACTTCAATAACTCCTCCCAGCGGAGAGCAACAGAAACAGACCATGAAGTGAAATGGAGTAGCAAAATGAAAAAAAGGTCACAAAAATGCAATAAACAAATGTATAATAATGATGGTTTCAATTTTTTTTAATCCACAAATAATTACCTCTCACAAAATGTAAGCAAACAATATCAAGAATCTTAAAATTCAAATTATCACATTTAAAGTACCAATATTCATTCAATATTCTTCTCTTACAGTGGGAATATTTTAAATCAAATTGTAATGAAACTCCCAAACATGTCTGGCTGAAATCTAATCCAGTAAATATCTTCTAAAGGTACAGTGATTCCTCCTATTCTGTTGAAAAATAAAGCAGCTATAAGGCATTTTAATGCTTTCCTATTATGGCCTCAGGAAAAATCTGCTTTGGGCCAACAATTTTGGCCTTTTTCTATTGATTCATAAGGGAATAAAGTGGGAGGGGGTAAAATTGGGTCAAAAGTGTGAATGGTATTTTAATATGGATATGGAGCATAGAAAAAGCATAGTAATATGGCCCATTAAGAAGAAATTCTCCCAGTGTGCGCTATTTTTTAAAAATCATAAAACTATTTCAGGGAGAGAAAACTCATTCACCATGTCAGCAATGTAATTATTTTATTTTATCCCCAAAATTCTTAGAAATGAATTTCTTAACACATTAATAGCAACTATTTCCCCATTTTTCAGGGGAACAAATAAGGTCAGTTAACCATTCACTTAGACTACTTTTGGAGTATGAGCAAGCAGATGGGTGAGGAAAGCAAACTACTAATTTAAAATCTGCCAGATGTAGAAGGAGAATTTTCTCACAGTAGAAAAAAATTGGTGGAGGATACCATCAGAAGTAAACTCCAAAGAACAAAGCTGCTAAGAAGAAATGTCTAAAAGTCTTACAGATTTTTTCCCAAGTCCTTCAGCTGCTCAAAGCAAATCATAACTACAGAAACATCTGGAAGATTTTTTTTCTCGCTTCAGAAAGTTTTATAGTTGGAAGGGATGTTGAAGATCATATAATTCGCCTCCTGCTCAAGTCAGAACTCTTGAAAATATACCATCCCCTGACAGACCTTGAAATAAATATTTCCAATGACACAAGACTATCATTTCCAAAGAATTCTATTCCCCTGTCAAAAAGTGTTTCCTTTCTGTTTATATGTTCTTCCAAGTCAAACATATTTTTTGTTATATTTTCACCCTATTAATATTCCATGAAGAAATGTTAAGTTTACTCCATTCTCTGTGTGGCAGGCCTTCAAAATAATTGAAGACAGCTATCACATCACATCAGGGGTGGGTTCCTGCCAGTTCTAACCTCTTCTAAAGTGCGGTTTAGAACTGGTTCCAGCTCCCTCCCCCTGCTTGTCCACACATCATCAAGATGAAGAGTGAGAGGAGGAATTCTGGGAGTTGAAGTCCACAAGCCTTAAAGCTGTCAAGTTTGAACACCTCTGGGTTGTTTTTTTTGAAGGGTTAAGAGTTCAAGGGCCTTGTAACTTGACAGCTTTAAGACTTGTGTGCTTCAAGTGCCAGAATTTCTGAGCCAACATTTTGGTTGCTAAGCAAGAGCGTTGTTAAGTGAGTTTTACCAAATTTTACAAGTTGGCCATGCCCATCCAGTCACATGACTGCCAAGCCACTCCCACTTGGTCACATGGCTGGCAAGCCACTCCCACCCAGTCACATGGCCAACAAGCCACTCCCACAAAGCAGGCCACATCTACAGAAGAGGTTCTAAAAAATTTTGAAGCCCACTACTGCATTACATCATCTCTTAATGAGACTAAATTTATAAAATTCTATGAGGACCCATTTGGAAAAGAATATCAAGCATTAATAAACAGGATATTCTACATCAACTACACAAAGCAATTCTAATATTTTTTATTAATAATCATTCTCCATTGTGGATATTCTGTGTGGAAATGGATTCTTGGTTGTGGATTCCCTCTGTATTACAGATATAGAATATGCTTTACATTGTTTGTATATTTTCATATTTCATTTCTAATGAAAATTTGGACAATATAAATGTACACTATTAGTTTTGGATAAACATAGTCCCTGTAATTTTTTGTTGTTCAGGAAAAAATGTTATGGTTATGGTTTAGCTGTAGTATTACACAGTAATATATAAAAACATTGGTTGGGTTGTTATGTGTCATATCTTCATTTTTGGATAAGACATTACAGATAATTATGTTAAATGTTAAATATTTTTGCATGCTTACTAGGTGCCATTTAGTCTGTAATTATAAATTTGGTTGAATGTTGATGCACCTTCATTTGGTTATTTGTTCTGTCACTGAATCTTTTGGGACAAGCATCAAGAATCTATCATTTCTCAAATCCTTCCCCCATACAACATGATTGCACTGCAAATATGTGATCATTTTCCTCAATATATAAATGAAAAGGTATAATGTTTTAGTTTCATTTGTTTAACTGGACTTTCTGATTTTTCTCTGAAGACATTTTGCTTCTCATCAAAGAAGCTTCTTCAATTCTCAACTCAAAGAAAAACTACAAAGTCCAGTTCCTTCTTGAAAAAAAGCAACTGGAATATTTATTTATTTCTTTGTTTGTTTGTTTGTTTGTTTGTTTGTTTGTTTGTTTGTTTGTTCGTTCATTCATTCATTCATTCATTCCTGAATACCATTGCCAGAAGACAAAATGCTAGCTATCTCAATTAACCTGGCTGGTTCCTACTTTCTAGACATATGGGTAAGATATTTATCCTGAGAAAGATGATGAAGCAACTGCAGTGATGTGTGGTGAAGGTTACCATTGGTGAGGCAAGAGCACAGCAGCGGCGAGAAACAACGTCCCCCCGCTGTGTCTGACAGGCGTCTCGCATTTATGGCGGACATAAACATGAGACGCCTGTCGGACACAGTGGCGGGGGTGTTGCTTCTCGCCGCTACCGTGCTCTGCCACCTCGCCCCCCGCCTCCTCTGTCCCCGCTGACATTCCAAAAGGACATTCCAAAAGTATGCCGCCGAGGAGCAGCAGAGTCAGGATCATTGCCGCTCAGGTGGCCCCCACCGCCAGCAGCTTGGGTGTCCCAGCTCTGTCCAAGCTCCTTGCTATCTTGCTCCACCGCCTTGCCCCCGGTCTCCTCCGACAGACAATCCTGCTGCCCTGGCCTGCAGCCAGCCCAGCACTGAGCGGGGAGGAAGAGGAGGAGGAGGAGGAGGAGGAGGAGGAGGAGAGCGGTGAGTCCTTGTGCCGGCCGGCTGGCCAGGCAGAGAGCATGTCGGGCGGGGGGGGGTGGGCTGGCTGGCTGGCTGGGGAGGGGGCCACCTGAGCAGCCATGATCCCCCCTCCCCAGCCAGCCAGCTAGCCAGCCCACCCCCCCCGCCCGACTTGCTCCCTGCCTGGCCAGCCAGCCGGCACAAGAACTCACCACTCTCCTCCTCCTCCTCCTCCTCCCTGCTTGGTGGTGGGATGGCTGCAGGCTGGGGCAGCAGGATTGTTCATCAGAGGAGGCAAGGCGGTGGAGTGCGGTGGTGGAGCGCGACAGCAAGCAGCTTGGACGGAGCCAGGACACCCAAGCTGCTGGCGGTGGGGGCCACCTGAGCAGCCATGATCCCCCCTCCCCAGCCAGCCAGCCCACCCAACCCCTGCCCAACCTGCTGCCCGCCTGGCCGGCCGGTCGTCACAAGGACTCACCGCTCTCCTCCTCCTCCTTCTCCTTCTCCTCCTCCTCCTCCCCCTCCCCGCTCGGTGCTGGGCTGGCTGCAGGCCGGGGAAGCAGGAATGTCAGCACTTGGCAGCTCCTGCGATGCAAAGTGCCCACTGGGGCACTTTGCATCGCAGGAGCTGCCAAGACCGGGTCTGCCCAGTAGAAAATGCTGGGCAGAGAAGAAATTGCTGCTGAAGAACCTCTCCAGAATCACCCTCGATGGAAACTGCTAGATTGCGCAGTCGCTCAAGTGCCCTTGCACAGGCATGATTCGCTGCTCCCAGATCAGGAGGTGGGAGAATCAATGTCTCCTTTGCATACCAAATTTTTTGCTTTTTAATCCTTTCTTAACTTTTAAAAGGCAAAAAATTCCTTAAGCAAAGGAGGCACCGAGTTCTCTGGCCTCCTTCTATAGTTAACACTGAGAGCAGACACCAAGCCACTGTGACTTGAAATCTGGTAGTAACTATCCTGGCTTTAATTATTTAAAAAAAACTCTTTAAAATACTTTCTTTTCCCTCAGGAGACTGGTGAGGCCCCGCCTCCCTTGCCTCTAGTGACTGCACGTCCCTGAGCAACTGTGATAAGATTTATTATCTATTGCAAGTGTGAACAATAGCTCTTACTCCTCAACTAACTGGCCACAAGAATCAGTTTGTTAAGAAGCTGGTCAATTGCTTCTATTTCATCTCTCCAACTTAGTTTCCTTTCTCTCTTCATCCATATTCTGCAATATATATATATATATATATATATATACATATATATATATATATATATATATATATATATATATATATATATATATATATATATATATATATATATATATATATATAAATAAAATCTTTGAAGTACAGGTCCTTCACAAGTCTCAGAGGCACTAAACTGTAAAGGAAGAAAAAACACACATCAGTAAGTATCCTTGAGTCTTTTCATCCATAGAGAGAATGACAATATGTACCGGTATGTGAGAAAAAATATATGGTATTCAAGTTATTGGTTCGTGCTTCAAAACTGATGCAGAACCCTGAACAGTAGTTAACCAGCTCTAGCTCATAAAGTCCATTCCAATCCTTGCTTCACTAATTTTCCTATCCACCCACAACAATTCCTGATGTCTGCAACCACCAGTTTGAGCAGCTGTTTCATTCCACTTTATTAGGGAAACCTTGGGCATGAACTCAACAAAATATATCAGTTTACTTTATTCAATCTTAAGAATTAATAGTTCTGTTGTTGTACTCCAAAATGTGGAGAAAATATATTACTCAGTCTGACTAGCACACAAGAGCTTATTGTGAAAGAAATCATACTTGGCAGGAAAAAATAAATCTTTCTTTTGGTCAGTTCAAACAGCTGTCATTTTTGGCTTCTCTCTGTGGGCAAACAGATACTTTCCAGAGCAATATAGCTGCTGATTGCTTAAACCTGTTGTAATAAAAAAATGATGGCAAAACGTCCCCCAAAACGTGCCCATTTATGTGGTAAGACAACAAAACAACAACAAAACTACTACAACAGCAGCAGTAACAATGGTAATAAAATATCAGTGCCCAGTAGAACTACTTAAAAGATACTAATATGTATTAAGGCTATTCTGCATAAGTTCTATCAAATTTCTGATCAGTGTTCAATTTCATATAGCAGCTGTCATTTTGTTGTATGTTGAAATGTTACATAGAAAAATTAATGAGTCATATTTTGAAAAGACTAAACAGGGTAAACTTTGATATCAGTACTTTTACCTGTGCCATTTTAGTGGACCATGAGACAAAATGTATTCCAATTAATTCTAAAAACTGAGTAAAATGGGTATGCTGCAGTCTTCTCCATTCTAATAATAGCACTGCTGAATTTGGTTGAATACATATTATTGACTAATTCTTTTAATTTCCTTTCAAAAAGGAAATTTATTTGTATCAAATAAAGCAGTGTATAAATAAAGCATTTGTTGTGATAGAGTTTTATTAGAATAGAAAAATCAGTTTTGGGACATTTCAAGTTTTTTTTTTAATGGTAAGATGTACTTAAAAAACATTATGGTAATTTCATGGGTTGGGACATCAGCCAGGTTCAAACCAATTTTAGGACGTAACTTAATTATATATAATATATTTTATTGGCACTCCTGAGAAGTGTGCAGGTGTTTGCATTTGCTTTTTGTTTCTTCCCCGTAGCAAAATACAGTATCTCCTTTTCTGTTAAATAAATCACCTATTTTAGGCAACAAGGTTAGAGCTGCAACACCAGAGCTGATCTAAATAAAAAACCTATGCAGAAAAATAAACATTAAAAGAATAGTACTCTCATCTGTAGAATTTATGCTTTGTTTTAAGGAGCAAAGAAATGTTTGACTAGCAATAGCACTTAGACTTATATACTGTTTCATAGTGCTTTTACAGCCCTCTCTATACAGTTTACAGAGTCAGCCTATTGCCCCCAACAATCTGGGTCCTCATTTTACTCACCAGGGAGCCAGTGAGATTTGAAACCATTGCGCCACCTCAGCTCTTCTATAAACTATACATTATTTGTGTATTTATTTATTCATTTTCAACTAACATGATGTGCTGAACTCTGTTACCTGAATCGATCTGATATGACACTGTATGGGACATGTATGTGGAATGATTTTTAAAAACCAATTATATGCTCAAAAGCATTCAGTTATTTTCTCACAGTAATGTAATCACAATAAGCAGAAAAGAATCACTGGCAAAAAATGAAGGACCCCTTAGTAAACCTGAGCCAAGTAGGGACAGTACACAGGATATGACCCAAACTCTTAGGTATGGCACTCATAAACCCAGCTAGAGCTTTGAGCACATTATCGTGGCTGCTAGTTAGACTGTTTGGCTCAATCCTGTCAACTTCCTTGAGCTGGGAACTGAGTACAGCTTGCTGCTTGCAAAGCCTGTTCTATGATCACTTTTTCCACTAGTCTTGCCATTACCTACCAGTCTACCAATGTAGCAATATAGCTTGGCAGCAAAGAAACAAGAAGAAATGGGATGAGATTGAAAACACATTTATGTTGCCCACTATTTTTAGCAGGAAAACTGTTTCCACTATGGCAATTTATTTGAGAACTGCTTCAGAGGATTGCATTTGATGTGTCAAATGCTGAAAAGCTGAGGTTCTGATTCCCCCAGGAAATGTTTCCTCATGTGGCTTTGTTCCTGGAGGCACCTCATTTTCACTTCTGATAATTCATCTACTGAAAATCTAGCAGCAATGATAATGGGCTTCACAGTGGCCCATGTGTAATGCATCAGTTTTCCCCCCTAAAAGAATCATCAAGCCTCTTTCCTGCTGTAGTTTGAAACAATATTGTCAAGTAATAAAAATGCATAAAACCTATTCAATACAGTTAAATGTATCTCTGGATGGAACTCTGCATCGATAGCAAAATGGATTCCTGAACACATAACTTTGTGAGAATCAGTTCCCAATGAGCCGGGGTGAGTTCCTACCCTGATTCCTACTGGTTCGCTTCATGCACGTGCACAGTTCACTGTGAATTGTTCTGCACATGCCTGTAGAACATTAAAACCACTAAAAAACATGCTGGCAACAGCAGCGGCAACTGTGGAAGCAGTTTGGGGGCGTGGACAGCCTGGGTCGCTGCTGGTTCTGTGACCCAGGCCAAAATACCACTACCAGTTTGCCCGAATTGGTGCGAACCAGTAGGAACCTGTTACGTATAGACGTACGTTGTTAATTTACATGTTTTCACATGCTCACCAGGGATTGGTTGGCCAAACCCCGGGAAGTTTAAACCACAGTCATTGGCCAGCTGGTCTGCTGGAGCTTCTTAAAAGGTGAGCTCCGGCAGCCCAGCCAGCAGAGTGCAGTCACTCTTACTCTTGTAATAAAAAGTGCTGAAACTCACTCACGCCTCTCGCCTGCTGTTTCTTGATGATCTAACAGAACCTACTTCTGCTAATGAGTAGGAAATGTAAAAACAAAAGAACTTTGGGAAATGTTAGGTTCAGAAGTAGGATCTATTGTGACAAATTTAAATAGGTAAGAATAAAGGTTTACTGGGGTAGTTTTGCAGAATTGTGTGACTTACTATTGTCTGACCCCTCTGAAACTGTGACCCTCACTTTGCTCACTTTTGAGACAAAATTGTAGAAATTTTTGTGGAAAGGGGAAAAAAGGCAGCATATCAAAGGAATCTTTCTGGCTAAAATGTAGGCTTTGGAATTGAAGTCCCTTTATTCTGATTTTCCAAAAGAGTAGGGAAGAAAAGGAGAAGACTTTTCTTCCAAATGGATACATCAAGGAGTTCTAAGAGCACAAGTCTATTACAAACTCTCAGAGGGCAGAGGAGAAAAAAAATCACAGAATTCAGGACATGCTTCAGGATTCAAGGAAAAGAGATATAGCAAATCTCACCACCCACAGCTTCTCAAGAATCTAAGGAATTTATACATGAAACATAAGTCCAATGCAACCAGTGGAAACTCAAAGTAGTAGCTGATATATTTAGATTTTATTCTGGGATGTCACAGAAGAAACATTCATCGTAATTGCTAAAAGTGTTAAACTAGCAGTCTGAAACTGGATTGTAAGCATCAGGTAACAAATGTAAACTTTGTCAGGCAGAAGTCAAATATTGAGACAGATGTCCAATAGCAATAGCAATAGCAGTTAGACTTATATACCGCTTCATAGGGCTTTCAGCTCTCTCTAAGCGGTTTACAGAGTCGGCATATTGCCCCCAACAACAATCCGGGTTCTCATTTTACCCACCTCGGAAGGATGGAAGGCTGAGTCAACCCTGAGCCGGTGAGATTTGAACAGCCAAACTGCAGAACTGCAGTCAGCTGAAGTAGCCTGCAGTGCTGCACTCTAACCATTGCGCCACCTCGGCTCCAGAGAAATTGTTTCCACCAATTCAGGCAAAACTGTCCCCTTCACCATATGGACAAAGTGTAACCTTCAGAATGACCTATGTATAATTTTGTGCTATTGGAACCTAGCTTAGAAAACTCTGTATGTTTTGAATTGGGAATGCCAAAAGCTGCCTCAACTTGTCATATAGATTTTTTAATAGATATCAATCCTGCTTTTTATCAAATGTCTTAACAAACACTAGACAATAAATATTGCTAGGTAGGAAACTTTTTGTTATTTTCCTGTGAAATAATGGGGAAAAGGAAAAGCCATATTTTCATACCATCTGCTCACCTACATCCTTCAGATGCTGAAAAAGTTTTTGAATACAAAAGGACAATTTTTAGCCAATTAATTTGAGCCACAGCTTATGCTGAAAGAAAATAAATATAATTTTATGTCATTGACAAAGACATGGAACTAAGGAAAGGGGAGTGCTAAATGCCATAACTACAGGACATTATTAGGTTTAGATAAAAGAAAAGCAACAAAAAATTAAAGTTGCCAAAGATAGAACAGTTCCTTATCTGGAATAAAATAGAAAGTATTTGAAATGGTGTAGGTAGATGCTAGAAGATTATGTCTTCAAATTAAATTGTGAAGGCTTATGATGTAGTATATATAGACATGCAGCCATTAGTAGCAACCTTATTGAATATAATTAAAATAAATTGGAGCTTTTCATTTAATTATCAAAGGTGTACAGGTTTTACATACATTCAGTTAGAGAAAACATGAGCAGATTTCCCAATCTGTGTTTCTTTCCTTATCTTGCAGTGCCACAATAGTGTTTCTCTTCTCTTGGATCCATTCAGAGTAAAAAATTTCAATAGATTGTGTTTATAGTCTCATTGTCTCCTCAGCTTCAAGGTGTACATAATAACCTTCCTTACTGCCAGTTCTTTATCCAATTTTCACTTTTGTAATTCTCCCAAGGTGTGCTGAGTCAATGAAATGCTATTATTTAACAGCTGCTACAGCAGTACATAATATTGAATCTGCTTTGTCTTTGCCTTCATATTTTTAGGAAGGAAGGGGTACACCTCAAATGTTTAGAAGCAGAATACACAAGCTATTGTTTATGATGATTCAGACTGATGAAATTCTTAACACATCTTGTGAACATTAGGTTGTCAAGTGGACAAGAGTCTGGCCTTCCCAAGTCCCAGGTTCAAATGCATAAGATATGCCCAGTATGGTTTATTGGGGATAAGAGACTTTCTTTTGGGGATCTTAGCAGAAAGTGTACTTGTGGTGTGCCTAAGCTAGATATTCGAAAGTATCTAAACTATTCTTACCTCTGGACTTCCAACAGTAACTGCAGCACTTGGTGTACTATTGGTTTCACATCATGCATAACCATCAAGCAAATTATAATCTAACAAACAAAAACAGAATGAAAACAGCAACCAAAATTGTAAATAATAAAAATAGCACAAAATGGTAGCCAAGATCATTCATAACATATCACAAACAGAACAACCAAACTTCATCCATGCTTGATGGCAAAAACAGATATCTAATGCCTTTGAAAGGCCAGTGGGTGGGCACCACAATAGAAATTGCTCTAAAGGCTTCTAAAGGCAAATTAAGCACTGTAAGCAGAATAATAAATCAAAAGGCCATGTTATATTGTTGTTAAATAAATACACACTTGTGAAGTTTACATAATGAAGTTTCTAAATACATCAAATTGTATTTTATTAAGTGAAAGTTTTTAAGTGCTGTTTACTTTAAACATAAATCAATCCTATAAAAATGGACCAACAGATTCATAGTTGCAATGAGAAGAAAGAAAGAAATTCCAGGACAAAAAAGTAGAGGCTTATCAACCATAAACTCATAATGTTCAAGGGCTCTTGATTTATTCCAGTTCCATCAATTTCACGAGGTCATATATCTTGGCTCTCAACAGAAATTGTGATTTGGTTGAAGATCTGCCCCAATGCCAAGAGGCTGTTAGTGTCTAGGTGTGAAAATTCAAGGCTCAGGCTCAATGCTAGCAAGACTTAGAAGATGTGGATTCAAAGAACCATCGATTCAAGAGATATTCCAGAGATATTCCAATTTTAATTCTTTATGGGATTATATTTGCCCAGGCAGAATTTGGGTGTAATTTGAGTGTCTTTTTGGATTGATTAGCTTGTTCAATTAGAAGAGATTATTATGGCAGCCATGGCCAGGAACCAGCTTTATTCTCTAAAGAAATGCCATTTTATAAAGATTTGGTTTTCTCAGCAGCTACCCTTTCCTCTCCAACAGTATCCCACCCAGATAACCCTATCCTTCAGAAAACCTTGAACGTTGATATGCAGGGCAAATTGCCCTCCATATCCAAACTCCTGGCCCAGGATTTGTAATCCTGCTTTGGATGTTGACTTACTTCTGATTGACCTACGTAGGCAGGCATTGTAATCAGTGGTGGGCTACAACCATTTAAAAAATCAGTTCGGTGATTGCACACTTTGTGCACGTGTGCACCTAACGTGCATGCATGCAATGTTCAAAATACAGCAATATGAAGCTCAGCTGCTTATCTTCTAAAACAGCCCTGGTAAGTAGATCAGTGGAAGCATGGAAATTAGCTATGCCGTGCAAATCAACTGAGCCAGAAAGAAGGAAATATAGAACAGGACAGGGCAGGTACAGGTGGTAGAGGCCAGCTGATCGTCAGAATTACCAGTTTGCCCGAACCGGTTCGAACCAGCAGCAGCCCACCACTGATTGCAATTACTCGGTTGTGCTTTTATGTGAGCTTTCATTGTTTTACTGGTATTACTCTTTTGTCTTTGTTATTTTAAAATATACTCATTATAATGTTGTTGAAACACTTAAGGAGGTAATAACATAACATAAAACAAAGCAAAATAGAATAATAACCCTGATCGATATGCTTGGGATTTATAATTTGGATATTATTTTATTAGAAAATAAGGCTATGCATCTCCTCCCTGTGTTACATTGATACTCTGTCTTTCCTCTCCGCATCTCCCCAGACTAGTTTTCAGAACCATCTATTTATTTCAAAGATTGTATGCTTTTTTTTTTTTTACTGTGCAACAAATCTCTGCTAGGCAAATGTGTAGCAATTCTAATTTGGCTTAGAAATGAATAGTATCATTTCTCCTTTCCAAGAAAAGGCTAATCTGTTTTCCAATCCAATCCAATCCGAAAAGACTCACGCTTCATAGATATTTACTCTGATTGATATATTTAAACTATCTTGTGCAATTCATTATGGCCATTAGCTTGTGTGGATTTAAAGGGGGATTGAAAAAAGATTAATGTGGGATAGATCCATTAAGGCAGGGTTATCAAACTCCTGGCCCACGCCCATGCCTGGTTAAGTGAAGGGGGGGGGGAATTCCCAATACATTACATGACACTGCCATGACGATGTGAATTTGGCACAAGGGATATTGGTTTTGAGAATTCAATGTGATTTCTAGATCAAGAGCACTGTTAGGGATGTAATCCTAGTCTTGGGTTATGTATATGAGCCGATAGACAGAGAAAGGAAGCAGTATGCTTCCTCCCATATTTGGGCATACCAGAGGTTGTGACACAATACATACATACATACATACACACACACACACACACACACACACACAAACACACACACACACACACCATGATTGAAATAATGTATCTGTCACTTTAAATGCTCAAATGAGATGTGATTGGATGCTGTTGTTTTAATCAGCCATAAGAGGGAGTAGGAACGACTACTGGTTGTTCCTGAATGTTCTCCTTGCTTGTTATTGGAGTTGAATACTGTATATTGGATGGTGGCTATTCTGTATGTTAGTTACCTGTCTATATGGTGAATCATGAGTTGAGCATCTGTAAACCCACGTGTTGTATCATAGACTGTGTATATAATTGAAGGCTACTTGTCGCTTGTTTTGGAGAATGTTTATCCTACTTTATTTTTATTAATGCAAGTAAAGTTATCCTTGTTTTAACTTCGGCTGCTGTGATTCATAGCGTAAGTAGTACATAGGAAATGATCATGGAAGACAAAAGATAGCTGCTATTTCCTGTTTGTAAAGTTCATTAGAGATTAGGTGGGAACCAGAAGAAACAAAATGTTGTAAAAGATGGATTTGCCCTAGTCCAGCAGGGCTATACTTATATATTTAAATATAAGAATTTCTCACACTCCGTTAATAGTGTTAACTAATGGCCCTTTAGATTGTTATGCATGATGTCACTTGATGCATGATGTAGTAAACCATGTTTGAGGATCATCCTGCTCTTTTTAACTAGGGTCCTCAACTTCTGATGCTTTGACAACTTTACTTGGGAATGTTATAAAGATAATCTGTCCTTGATCTGTCCTTGATGGGCTACAAAGGGTTAATTGACTTACAAAATATTTTGTAGCTCCTTTCCTCTGCTGAACTAGAGAACTACACACCAGCAAAATGCAGCATTTTCCCTGTTGCCCACTTAGCATTCTAGACACCAAGTGATTTTTTACACATTATTCAAAGCTATGGCTTGTATTATCATGATTGATTGAATAGACAGCAATTGTCTGGTTTGCATGTCAGGCTAAGCCAAAATTGTAGTTTAAAGTTGTCAATGGATTTAAAAATGGTATGTGATCCCAGTCATTAAATATTGCTTGGATCAATAAGAACAGAAAAAAATTGAGCCGAACTATTTTCAAGACCCAATTACGTTATGTTTCGGGTTCCAAAAATCAAACTAGAATATCTTTTAAATTGTAGCTCTTTATAGGAGGTCAGTTTGCACATGTGGAGATTAAAATAGTATTGGGACAAAGATTGTGCTTAACAAAACCCACCTCTAATATAATCATATCTCTGCTGCACTTCATTTATTGAATATGAAAGTTTGCGAAAGGCTAATTTATTTAGATAAAGTAGGTTCCAGGTATTCTATCAATATTTATGTGTCCTTACATCTACACCCAATTCACTTTCACATGCTCAGTTTGAATAAGAAAGAAGTTTGCAGATGAAAATGATATGGAAGAAGACATTTAAAAATTATTTGTTTCTCAATAATTGTAGAATTGTTTGCTCATGAATATACAGTAGGCTAACTTTTATTGGAAATCATGTCTTTTTATCTGAGTTAAAGTTTTGTGGTAGGGCTACCAATTTGCCTATTTTAATCTGTTTTTAATACAATCATGTTTTTTTTTTCTTCCATAGCATATGGCTTTGAAAAGGTGGTTGTCTAAATATGTATTAAATCACATGAATTGCTGCTCATGTGGTGACATCAGATTTGAGTGGGTTTGTTCACAGATACTTGCAGCTGCCAAGAGGTTCTTTCCTTCCCTCTCTTTACATGAAATTACACTTCATCCCAGCAGTTCAGTGTGGGAAGAGTGTTAATTATGTAAAGAATTAACACAATGCTTCCCACATGCTTTCCCCACTTAATGTGATTACAGGAATATGCACAGGTATTGTGAGATAGCACTGCAGTCAATGAGTCAATCCCTGCAGAAGTAGATAGAAGGATTACCGTATATACTCGAGTATAGGCCGACCCGAATATAAGCCGAGGCACCTAATTTTACCACAAAAAACTGGAAAAGTTATTGACTCGAGTATAAGCCTAGGGTGGGAAATGCAGCAGCTACCGGTAAATTTCAAAAATAAAAATAGATACCAATAATGTTTTTGAATATTTATTTCAAAGAAAAACAGTAAACTAGCGGTGTATTCAATGAAATACTTCACTCACCTCATGATGCTGATGTCCCGCTGTGATGATGATGTCCTGTGCAGCCGCGGGAGCGATGTCCCGCCTCCTATGACACACGGCACAGTGATTCCTATCATTGGATCACTGTACCAGAGGAGGTGGGACATCGCTATGTGGCTGCTTGCCATAACAAGGAGGAGGTGGGACATCGTTGCAGAGCGGCAGGAGGGGGAGGAAGGGGAATCGTAAGACAGCCCTGCATTACATTAGAACGTGAGGAGGGGGGATGGTGCGGTGCGCGCTGCGCGGCAAACTGACACAGAGGGAGGGGAAACTCACAGGGGCACTGGGCCATTCACGAGTGTCACCCAGCGGCATGGCCCCGCCCCTTTTTCTCCTCCATTTCGGGCAATTTTTTCACTGACTCGAGTATAAGCCGAGGCGGCTTTTTTCAGCCCAAAAAGTGGGCTGAAAAACTAGGCTTATACTCGAGTATATACAGTACCTTGCATTATGGAAAATGCAAGGAAGGAATAGAGGAGTATAACTGTATAATTCCCAGAGGGAGGAAAAACAAATGTTAGAAAGACACCTGTTTCTAGAGATATGGTCACACAAAACACAGACCTCCCTATGAGCAATGGGACACATTGAAGAAACTTGATATAATGTGTTAATAACTTGCTTGGCAGGAGGCATTTGATCTAAAGGCACTTTTAACTGAGTGTTATGGGAAAATGACTCTTAAAAATTTCCACCAGAGAACTGCAGAACTACTAGAATTCTGAGAGAGTTATAGCTAAAGACCACAGGGGAATCAGACTGTTTCCTCCTTTGGGGAGACAAGGATATTTTGAATGAAATAGAGCTATCAGTTCTAGGCTACCAAAATCTGGAGAATCATCAGGTGGGAGCAATTAGAGTTTTCTGTAATTCTTTACTGGCATATAATAACTATGTACATATACACAGCCAATATTGTACCTTTAGGGATATCATTATTTACTTTCATATGCTCAAATAAAATCTCTGGATCTACAGATTGGTCTCGGTGATAAATATTTCTGCAACTACATAAACTTGATCAGTATTCTGCTTCAATAATAGCCAGACACCAAGGATAGAAATAAAACCAAAACCAAATACTCATTTCAAACAGAGGCAAGATATCAAGCCATGTAAAAGGCTTTTTTTCTGCCTTTGCTGCTATGGTTTAGCAAACCCTATAATCAGGGGTGAAATTCAGCAGGTTCTGACAGGTTCTGGAGAACTGTTGTAGAAATTTTGAGTAGTTTAGAATACCAGTAAATACCACCTCTGACTGGCCCCACCTCCATCTATTCTCTAGTCCCACCACCATCTATTATCTGCCTCCCGAGTCCCAGCTGATGGGGATTTTGCAGTAACCTTCCCCTGGAGTGGAGAGGAATGGAGATTTTGCAGTATCCTTCCCCTGCCATGCCCACCATAGAACTGATAGTAAAAAAAAAAATTGAATTTCACCATGCCTATAATCCAAAAAGGTGCCCTTTCTATGCTGTCCCATCATAAAGAATGAATTCTCCTTTAAATAGGTTTTTAATTCTACAGACTTTTTTTTAACTCATGAAGAGACCCCTCTCCAGGCAAACCTAAGGCCTTTTGGCCTTGTCTCTTCAGTTGCCTAGTTTCTTTGGAACTGGATCAGTTTTGGTTTCTTGAATTCTTCATCTAAAAATTAGCAAAAACACATTTTTGACTGGAGATTCATGAATGTGTTTTTATTTATGTATTTTGTGCTAAGTGAACTTTGGTACTAGACAAATTAAGCATATCTTTTTGCACTCTGTTGGGATTCCTATAATTTTTCAATATACCAGATTTGGCTCCCAATGTAATTTTCAGCTCCTGCCTGTATACTTAGCCTCATTTTCAGCTTACAATCATTAGTTATGCTTAAAATATAACATGGCTTTTTTGGAGGGAGGTCTGACATTTAGAAACATATAAAAACTCAGAAAACTGATGGCAGAAAAAGACCTAGTAGTCCATTATATCTGTCCTTTGAGTTTATATAATGAAATAATTTGAATAACTATGGTGTCAAGCAAAACTTTGAATTTAGGACTTCTTAAATCCAACATTTTATGGATTAAGGTCCCTTAAAGAACAGTTAAATTGTTGCTGTAGGTTACAAAAAAGATCCTTTCAGATTAGTAATGTATTTGTTAAACTTGTATGCTGCCCAACTCTCAACAACAAGACTTTATCTTGTAACATCCCTTATTGTTATGTATGAGGTAGTCTAGTCTGAGTGACATTGGGAGTCACCTATGTTTTTCCACTATGCCCTTTTTTAAAATCCATAGCAACAACTAAAGACAAAGTACATATATATATATATATATATATATATATATATATATATATATATATATATATGTGTGTGTGTGTGTGTGTGTGTGTGTGTGTGTGTGTGTGTGTGTGTGTGTGTGTGTGTTTTATTTGTGCTAATAAATAAATAAAGGGAGACTAGTATAGATCTATTTCAAGCTATTTAGCTCTCATCAGCTAGTCATACCCTTACTGGGATTTGAACCTGGGCTATATTACATACTAGGCAGACATCTTAGCCATTAGGCCACAAGCTCTTATCCGTTATCAGTGAGGCCAGGGTGAAAGGTATCTATTAGATTTTTACAACCCCTGGTAAGCCCCAATCATGGGAGGAAGCCAACTGCTTCCATCATCTGTCAATCGGCTCGTCACAAGAGTCCATCACGACAGAAACCCAATATTGTTACTGTTGCCTTTGTTATATTTGTGTTAGCCTGTGGCCTAATGGTCTGCCTAGTATGTAATATAGCCCAGGTTCAAATCCCAGTAAGGGTATGGCTAGCTGATGAGAGCTAAATAGCTTGAAATAGATCTATACTAGTCTCCCTTTATTTATTTATCAGCACAAATAAAAAAAACACAAATCTCATATATGTATGTATGTATGTATGTATGTATGTATGTATGTTGTCAAAGTCTGTTTAATAAAAGCTTCAATTTGAAAACTATGTCTGCTACTATTGCCTCTTATAATGCTAGATGATGACCGTTTATATCCATTTTGAAAGAACTACACAATTAGGAAGCAAGTAATTTATTCTTTAACATTTAGTCAAGCAATTTAACAATGCAATAGAATTGCATTTAAGGATTTTAGGTCCTTTTCATGGTTTTTATTAATAAATATATTTAGTTTTTCTAAACAAGTTCTGCAGTTCTTCTGAATAATGATTTTTCACTGCTTTCTTGTCACAACTCAGAGTGACTTTATGCAGAAGTAAAAAAGGATGTTCAGATCAGATGTTGATTAGCATTTCATGCTAGCACAGTGTAAATGTGATAGCAATTACACAAGGAAATGTGCTTTCCATTATTCCTTCTTTCATTCTAAAGCAATTTGTTTAGTGTTTGACATACTACTATTTCTCATTCCTCAGATCAGGCTTTAGTGTGAATTTGTGTATTCTTAATGAGATAACATTTTTTTTTACCCTATATCATTTTTCTGCTAAGGATCAGCCCCATGAGCAAACTCATGCGGTTTTATTTTTTCTACCTTTTAGGATATGAATCTACTGCAGTATCTAAAAAGTAATACTTTAAAGAGGTGTGATTGTGCTTCCCTTGATAATTATACAATAGATGATCTGTCACTCTTCTGAAAATCCTTACTATAATGTACAATATGCAGAGATTAGATATGTGTTATGAATCAGACTGTGAATACTTCATCTGTATCATCACACATTCCAGGCCTTAGGCAAATTGATGGGTTTCTTTGTAATTCATCTCCTAACTATCTTTTTAATCTCTGTAGTCTGTATGATCTTTGCTTCAGTCAGTCATTCAGTCCTATCTCTTTATGACACATTTTCGTAACTTAGTAAAGTGTGAGTACACTCCAACCCTCTGTGCATATATTACATTTATTCATAAATTCTCTGGTAATTTTTTTCAGTTGTTTTGGTCAGTACTATCTCCTTTAAATAAATAGCAATAGCACTTAGACTTATATACCACTTCACAGAGCTTTATAGCTCTCTCCAAGCAGTTTACAGAGTCAGCATATTGCCTCCAAACAATATGGCTCCTCATTTTACCAATCTCAGAAAGATGGAAGGCTGAATCAATCTTCAATTAGTGAGAATTGAACTACTGAACTGCTGGTTGCCAGCAGTCAGGAGAAGTAGCCTTCAGTACTGCATTCTAACCTCTGTGTCACCACAATTCTTCATCAGAATGAACACATAGAATTATAAATGTGCATAATGATGATTTCTACTTGTTATAGTATAAATATGTTTTTATAAGTATGTATATTAGTTGTCCCATATACTATGAAGTATACATTAGATAAGGTATATTATATGATAGTATGCTATTCTAGTGCTTTCTACCATATCATAAAAGAAAAGGAATAGCTATTATTATTAACCATAAAATATCAGCCAGTCCCTAGATACAATTGAAACAATGTCAGAATGAAGTGAGTTCACAGCAAGCCAATTAACGTTATGATGATTCAAGTCTATACTCCAACCCCAGATCCAGAAGAAGCAGTTCTAAGTAATCCCTTGTCAATCCACCCCCACAAAAAAAAAAAAAATAACACTAAATTTGGAATTATGGAAGCATGTAAAATAATGGGAAAGAAAATTGACATTATTATAAAAATGAAGCAGGAGACAGACTAGTAGTGTTCTGCAAAGAAAATTCTTTGTTTATGACCTTCTTCCAACAACCTAAAAGACAACTCTTCATAGGATTATAATTGGATGGAGAACAATGAAATTTGACAATATACACTGCATTGGGAAAACTCCATTTAGTCAGCAAAGCGATATCAGGGCTGAGGTTAGGAAGCACTGTTTTCCTACAATAACACATGCTTTGGAACAATCTCTGTCTAATGCTTAGATTGATGCCCTTTTTGATGGCCTTCTAGAAACTAGGGAAATCTGCTGTGTTTTAGAGAACTTTGAGATTGTGATTGCTCATCATCTTTTTTTAAAGCTATGGTTGGTTGGCTAGTTTATTCTGAGGGATGTTTCATTCTCATTACTTTCTTAACATGGATATTTGTTTCTATTTTATTTTGTTACAAACCATAGAACTTAGAATAATTCATTCATACAAATTCAGTGCAATACAGCACAGTACAATAGCAAACTGAGGACTGCCCTTAAACATATTGCTGTTCTAGGCCATCTCATCTGCCTACTGAAGAATTTGTACAATGAGAAGGAAGCAATGGTGAAATATGAAGTTACTAAATAGTAAAAAATTGGAAAGATGTCAAGGTTGCATTCTCTCACTATACATACTTAATCTACATACAGAATGTATTGTGACAAGTCATGGATCAGAAGAAACAGATATTGGTATTAAAGTTCTAGGAGAAATATAAACAACTTCAGATCATAACTTGTGGCAAGAAGATGGCACAGTTTATCTCTTTCTCCTTCCATGAATTGTTCAAATACTTTATAAAAACAATTAGAAAAAGAGACAACATTATTAACCATTGCTTTGGGCAAGATGCCTCATAAGGAAAGAAACAAGGCTGACTTCCCCTCTGCTGAGTGACCTTCACCAGTTCCAGACTTTTAAAAAGAAATTTCTGTAGTAAGAATATGATGTTTTATGAAAAGAATAATTACTCCTTCTCAAGATCCATGTGCATCAGCAAATAAAGTCATTTAAGTATTAATGAAATGATATTCCAACATCAGTTATATCAATATCCAAAAATTTTGATTCCTTCTGATATTGGATCCAGTGAAGTTTCTAATTTTAAACTTTTAATCAGCAGACAACTTTCATATTACAGTGTGCTTCAAATGTTCTAGAAATGAAGTATAAAAACGTAGGCAAAATATAGTCTGTTTTAATTAATGTATTTTTTAATTTATTGTCATATTTATGATTGTTTTGGTATTTGTATATTGTTTCTAAAATTGTATTTACTGTAAATCACTCAGAGTCACTTCAATTTGTGAGATTGATGGCAAATGTTAATTAAAAAGAAAAGTTGTGGGATCACATTAAAAAAATATATTAAAAGTTTAGAAAAATAACCCAGAAAGAAGGACATGATAGTGCCCCAAGAAAAACTGAATCCAGTTCAGGATTAAACACATCATGATTATCTGTGAATATTGAATATTCTAATTCAATATTAGAATCTAATTACGAACAATCCTTAAATCCATTTGGTTGCAAAGGGTATACTTAACTAGAAGTCAAGTGAATTACAGTACTGCAAAGCCAGAACTGAAAATCTCCTGCCAAAAGTTTCTAAGCGTATTTTTTCCCTCCTATAGCTGTTTCCCATTCCTGCCCCCTGATGTCCAATCAAGTTTGAACAAGATAGTTTTAGAATGGTTATTTCAGGCATAAGTGTGTGTGGTATGCAGCTGCATTCTCTTCCCAAACGTCTGATCTAGAAGCTTCTCTCAAAGAGATTCCGTGAACATTTCCTTGGAAGTCTCTTCCCCTCCCATCTACCCTCCCTTGAGTTCATGGCAGCTGGTATTGAATGTTTGTGAAGCGCAAATGTGAGGTGGTAGTGGACGTTTGCCTTATGAAAAAGACAATATCTTGATATGTCTGTGGAGAAATATTTTTAGAAGCAGTTTACAATGGTGTGGAGATTTTTTTTTTCAGCATGGAAGGAGAAGCTTTTCAACTCTTAAAGTTTAAATCATTTAGTAGTCTAAATCTTGTTGTGAGGGTTGGGATAGAAGGAGAGTAGGGTGAAAGGAGAATAGGCTGGGAAAATAAATCCGATTTGCCTTCAAGTGTTGTAAAAAAACAAAATGGATTAAATCTAAAAAATCTTATTATCAGGCAATATGATAAAGACTTATTTTCTTTGTGTCGCAATTTTCGGTCTGTCCCCAGATAGTAAGGTGAACTATAGCAATAGCAATTACACTTAGACATATACACTGCTTCATAGTGCTTTACAGCACTAGAACTGGAAATTGCTTCCAACTACCTTAACTAAAGGATGGATGCTCAAACAGTCGATGAAATTAGACATTCTATGGAGGCAATTCATGGAGTCATACATTTTCAATTTATGGATCTCTGGGCACATTTATATTTTACAAATGTAAAGATAGGTATTGAGCAGATGAATGGTTCTTAAATGGAATCTGCCTTCCAGAATTTTTATATCCCAAATCAAGGGACCTAGTTGCATTTCTAGCTTTGCAGAATATATTTGACACAATTGAGGCAATTAAAACTAGGAAGAATCCCAGGCTAGTTGGTTCTATTAAGAAGCTTTTTTTAAAAAAAAAATAAGATCTATAATATGTCTTTTGAAAATGATTCTTTGTAATACAGAGGTTTACTGTATAGAACAGAAAGTAGGAAAAGGACTTCACAAATTGTGTGAGTTATGATAGCCTTGTTAAATATGGATGCTGTAATTTTGATTATTATTTTAGCACAAAGAATGCAGTAAGTATTAGTATCAATAATTCATTCTTACAACCTAACTTTATGAAAGATTGTCAGATCCAGGGACGTGCAATCAGGGGAAACAAGGGAGGCAGAGTCTCACCACTGTCATCATGAAAAGAAAAAAAATGTAAAAGGAAAAAGGCTGAGCTAGTTGCTGCCAGAATCACCATGGATGATTCTGTTTAGTGCTTAACTGTTTAAAAAAGCCTCTAAAAAGTGCCTTCTACAGGAGGCAGCAGGAGAATGTGGTGCCTTATCTAGTCTGACTTTATGATCACTCGAGCAGAGCTAAGCAAGGATTAAAAGCCGAAAAATTCCTGAAGTAGATGACACATCTTTCTCCTGCCTCCTGTAGAGGGCATTTTTTGGAGGCCTTTTAGAGGCTCTGGCAGCAACTAGCTCAGCTTGGCCTCAGCTCATGCCTTTTTCCTTTTACATTTTTTTTTTATTTTCATGATGGCAGGCAAGAGCAGAGTTGAAATCCTCTCTGAAATAGCTGGAAAAGGTACATGTGGGTCGGAGGGAGGGGGAGGAATTCAAAAAGTTTGATTGCATGCAGAGCCACGTTGCCTTTTCAAACACACACACATACACACACACAGCTGGATAAAAGTATATAGCCCAGCTTCACTGATTACAAGTTTGAAAAGGCAATGTGGCTCCACCTGCAATCAAAGGCTCGGATCAGAAGGCAGCAGGGGAATGGGAGGGGGTATGGCAGAGGAGCTGCTTTCAAGCCATTGGAAAATATATCCAATCCAACTTCTGTGTTTGTGTTTGTTTGAGAGTGAGTGAGTGAGAGAGGAATCCAACTTCTCTGTGTGTGTCTGTTTGAGAGAGGGGGGAGGAAGGGAGAGAGGGAGGAAGGAGGGGGAGGGAGAAGAAAAAGAATGAAGTAAAACTTTTTTGCAGAGGAGAAAAACAAATGTTGTCACTTTAAATCGGAACTGAGCATGCCTGGCTGTGGAATTCTGGAAGTTGAAGTCCATAAGTCTAAAGAAATTTGAAACCCCTGTGTCAGTGCCTCATCAGCCGTAAACCTCACCGCACGTCACTGGTCAGATATCTGACAATATTACTTTACTAGCAGATCTCTTAGAATTATATTCTTACATAAATAGAACAGTCATACTGGCTTCATTAGATGTAAAGAAAGCAAGATTATATTTTAGAATAAATTATGAAAAATAGATTTTATTTTTGGGATAAAACAATTATTAATTCTTCTAGCATAATTAATAATGAAACTCCTCTGTAATTAAGATATGGTATGTAACTTTTCAAGGATAACCTTAAATACTTTAAAATTTAATTTGAACTTGGAACCTTTAGCATCTGCAGTACAAAAATCTAGGAATATGTGGGTTATTTAAAAGACATGAACTGAACAAAAGTTGATGTTATGTTCTAGGGAACATGCTTTCTCTATTGTTGTGCCTGCCCTGTATAATTGTTTTGCTCAAAATTTGGATGGCTCCAACTATTGCTCTTAAAAGGGACATTGGATGGTAAGATGTTGATCTCTGTTTAGGAATTAAAGTACAGTACAGGCCAGAGATTGACAGCCTTAGACACTCAAACAGCCACAAAGGTCCTAATTGGAGCCGGCTAGAAGTTCGGTTCCTCCACCACAGAGTCTCCTCCTAGTGCAGCATCCTTTTTCCTCTACCAACTAGAATGCTGGTTCCCCCACCATAGAGTCTCCTCCTAGCATGGCATCCTTTACTGTCCTAACCAAAAGTCCTATCAATTGTGGAGCCGACTAGGGATAGGGAGCCACAGAAGAGGGATAAAAGAGCCACATGTGGCTCTAGAGCTGTGGGTTGCTGACCCCTGATGTAGGTCCAAGAAAGAAATTATGAAAATTGAGGTTGGTAGTGGTCACGATGGAACTTTTATATAAAACTGAAATTGCAGAAGGTGGCCGGGTTTGAAATCACCAGGAAGGAAATATAGATTGTATATTTTTATTTTTCACTGCTTTTAAACCTATAAAATGTCAGACAAATCAGACTGACCAGTCAAATTGAGAGAAAATGTGTATAAAATGGTAAATGGTATTTTAACGTTAAAGGGCAAAAAAATTAAAAAAAACTCTATTTCCAAAAGGACATGTTTTATTTTAAACTATGACTGTAATTATGTATATTTTCCTTTTTTCACCACATAATAGGTATATTTTATCCATTCGCATGTCATATTTAGCTTACTCCTTGGTTTTACAGTTGTTTCTTTAGGCTGATGGATAAAAACTTTGAAAATTGGAAAAGTTTAAGAATAATCAGCAGGCCTTTTGCCACAGTTCCAGAGAAATATTTTTAAAATTGCTCTCAGGAAGAGAAATATCTATCCCAGTTGTAAGAGAATTCATTTTGTTCATCCTCTCTGTGGGCCAGAAGAGTCAAGGAAGGAGTAGCAATCCATAGCTTTTAGACTGCATACAGTTCACCAATCATTTGCAACCACTCAAGTTCATCCTGTTCTTCGTTTCCCCTTCAAAACTAAGGGTGAAAATGGAATCCATTGCCCTAATTTCCACATGTAATCTGTCCCTGTTCCCATTCATTATTTCATAGCCTACAGGTGTTCATTTGCTCTGCAAACTCATGATTTTTTTTTCTAAGAAAGAAAGCACATGGTGTAGCAGAACTGATATCTCCATCAAGAGTTCACTGATATCTCCATCAAGAGTTTACCCACATGCAGGGAATAAGAGCCATGGATTTCCCATTGCTGTCATTAGTGAATACACCATATTTTTCAGAGTAGAAGATGCACCGAAGTATAAGACGCACCAAGGTTTTGAAGAGGCAATTTTAAAAAAAAGTAGGTATGTAGATAGAGAGGGAGAGAAAGAGAGAGAAATAAAGTAAGTAGGTAGGGAGAGAGAGAGAACAGCTAGCTAGGTAGGTAGATAAAGGGATAGAGAAAGAGAAATAGAGATAGAAAGAGTGTGTAGGTAAGTAGGTAGGTAGAGGGATAGAGAGAGAGAAATACAGTAGATAAGTAGGGAGAAAGAGTGAGAGAGAGATAGAGAGTAGGTAGGTTGGTAGGTAGAGGGATGGAAAGAGAAAAAGTGCAAGAGAGACAAATACAGTAGATAGGTATGTGTTTTTGCTGGCACAGTACTTGATCTATGTAATTTTCATCAATCAGTTACAATACAATACAATAGCAGAGTTGGAAGGGACCTTGTAGGTCTTCTAGTCCAACCCACTGCCTAGGCAGGAAACCCTATACCGTTTCAGACAACTAGCTATCCAACATCTTCTTAAAGACTTCCAGTGTTGGGGCATTCACAACTTCTGGAGGTAAACTGTTCCACTGATTAATTGTTCTAACTGTCAGGAAATTTCTCCTCAGTTCTAAGTTGCTTCTCTCCTTGATTAGTTTCCACCCATTGCTTCTTGTTCTACCCTCAGGTGCCTTGGAGAATAGTTTGACTACCTCTTCTTTGTGGCAATCTCTGAGATATTGGAACACTGCTATCATGTTTCCTCTAGTCCTTCTTTCTATTAAACTAGACATACCCAGTTCCTGCAATCATTCTTCATATGTTTTAGTCTCCAGTCCCTTAATCATCTTTGTTGCTCTTGTCTGAACTCTTTCTAGAGTCTCCACATCTTTTCTACATTGTGGTGACCAAAACTGAATGCAGTATTCCAAGTGTGGCCTTACCACAGCATTATAAAATGGTATTAACATTTCACGTGATCTTGATTCTATCCCTCTGTTTATGCAGCCAAGAACTGTGTTGGCTTTTTTGGAAGCTGCTGCACACTGCTGGCTCATATTTAAATGGTTGTCCACTAGGACTCCAAGGTCCCTTTCACAGTTACTACTGTTGAGCAAGGTACCACCTATACTGTACCTGTGCATTTCGTTTTTGTTGCCTAAATGTAGAATCTTACTCTTTTCACCATTAAATTTCATTTTATTAGATAGTGCCTAATGTTCAAGTTTGTCAAGATCCTTCTGTATCTTTAGCCTATATTCTGGAGTGTTGGCTATTCCTGCCAGCTTGGTGTCATCTGCAAATTTTATGAGTTCCCCATTTATTCCCTCATCAAAAGCATTCATGAAGATATTGAAGAGTACTGGGCCCAAAACAGAGCCTTGGGGTACTCCACTGCATACTTCTCTCCATGAATATGCAGTTCCATTGAGGATTACACATTGAGTGAGGTTGGTCAGCCAGTTACAAATCCATCTGGTGGTGATGCTGTCTAACCCACATTCTTCTACCTTATCTAGTAGTAGGTTATGGTCTACCTTATCAAATGCCCTACTGAAGTCCAAGTAAACTATATCAACTGCATTCCTCTGGTCCACTAATTTTGTCACATTATCAAAGAAATAAGATTAGTCTGGCATGATCTGTTTTTGACAAACCCATGTTGGCTTTTGGCTATTACTTTGTTTGCTTCTAGGTGTTCACTAATTCGTTGATTGATTATCGTTTCCAGTTAAAGAGCTTTCGAAAAGGAAAAAAAAGTTTTTGCACTGTGCAAACCTCCCAAAGTGACTGTTTTTCATGAAAATGGGCCCGTTGTTTCCTCAAAAGAGGCATGGATATCTTTGGGGGAGTTTGCAGAGTGCTCTGGGGGGGATGAGCAAAAAATGCCCCATTTTTCGTCCAAAAAATTGCATGCATAGCCTTATGGAGGATTATAGAGTGCTGCTGGGAACTGGTGGGGGGAACGACCTATTTTCACTCATTTCTGCCCTCCCCAGCCCCCAGGAGCTCTCTGAAATCCTCCATAAGGGTATGCACGACCATTTTGGTGAAGGGGCAGGGCTTTGGGAGGCAAAAAATTATGTATTTGGTGTATAAGAAACACTCAGATTTTCAGCATCTTTTTTGAGGAAAAATGTGTGTCTTATACTCTGAAAAATAAGGTAGTATGGAATTCTGTCTTAACATGGCTAGTTTCTCTGTGTGTGATCAATATAGTAGTGTATAATAATACTAAGGTAGTCAGTAGTAGCCCCGACCCTTTGGAACGAACTCCCCGTGGAGATTCGTACCCTCACCACCGTCCAGGCCTTCCGCACAGCCCTCAAGAACTGGCTAGCCCGTCAGGCCTGGGGACATGGATAGTTGCCCCTCCCGAATGATGAATGTATGTTGCTTATTACTTTTATTATATGTGTCTATGTCACTGTTTGTACTTCCCCTCTCTGATTTTATGTGAGCCGCCCTGAGTCCCCTCAGGGAAAAGGGCGGCCTACAAATGTTAATAAAATCTCTAAAAAATCTCTAAATCTCTTTGTTTAATGACTGCCTTGTACAGCAACTGTTTGCAGTTTAACAATGACGAAAAACTAACTTTGTGATCAATCCTCATTTTTACAACCTTCACAGGTCTATGAATCAAAGGAAAACTAAAGTAAGAACAATTTCAGTTTCACTTACCTACAGTTTCACTATATGACCCAATTGCTGGTTCAAATTATGGTCACGAAACAAGGGCTACCTGTAATGTACATTGTGGAATTTCAAGTATTTTTGTAGGCTAGATCATTGAATACAATAGGTTGCACCTTGTAAACTCTTCATGCCCCTGTAGGTTGGTAAACTCTAACAATGAAGAAGGAGCTACACCTGTGTTCAATGCTTGACTTATACCTATTTCACAATTCTCAGAAACCTTTCTAGCCAATAAGTTGCTATCTCTTTATAATACACATTTCTTTCTTTCAGTTCCCTCCCGTGACCTCAATCACCAATTATAATGTTGCTGACTTTAGATTCCCATGTGCTTGGCCAATCAAGCAACAAGCATATATTTCCCAGCCCCACTTTTAATGCTACATGTCCTTTTCAAAGCATTGTATTATTTCTTGCTTTAGAAGAGACTTCTGTATAAACTCAATGGCATAGCTCCTTATGTGGATGACCTGCTAAGGTTAGCTAAATGCTTTTGATGCAAGCTGTCATTGGAAACTTTTTTCTGTGCATCATCTTATGGCAGTTTTGACTGAACACTTAAAGCCTCAATGCTTTTTCATAGATGTCATGCTCTAAACAGAGGTGAGCTTTCTGTCTGAAAATAAAAATTGTATATATTTTTTTCAGGATGAGAAAAAAAGGGGGGCAAAAATGAAAGCAGATTTCATTCCCCAAAAACCTTTCTTACATTTCTCTTCATTGCTGTTTTAATGTCAAATCTTCTTGTTTGGTAAATTACTTTTCTTAAAGTATTGTTACAACATTTTCATCTAAAGAAGAAAGCTATTCTTGAATTAACTTTTCTCGCTCTTGAATGGGAGACTACTTGGAGCAACACATGAACAATAAGAAAAGATGCTCAGTTTTAATACAATGAACGTGTAATATAAGAAGTACATATGACTATATATCTTCTTTTAATCCATGAAATATTAAAACAGTATTAATACTGATACAATTACTCTAGGGTCAAATTAGAAAACTGAATCTTATGTCACCAAGAGAACAGCAAAGACAAAGTTGACATATCTATGATAGACACATACTGAAACCTAAATAGCTATAATATGATGCCAGCATTATTTGTTATATCCCACACAACTATAAATAAAAGAAAGTGGGTGGACAGGAACTTTTATAGCTGCATATTTGAAAAATGACCAACCTAAATTGTATGTTAGGCTGTATATATTTCATCTTTAGAGTTGAAATTATTAATATTATTATTATTAATATTAATTATTAATATTATTAATATTATTATTATTATTATAATTATTAATATTGTTATAGCAAGCAATATGTTTCATATTAATTAAATAAAAATAAAGTAGGTTATTATGTATCATTATGGTTCATCGGAGAGTCAACCAGATGTTTAGACCGGAATTGGCATTTTACTCCACCTATCAAGTCCTTTCTAAGGACCTAGGATAGGGAGATATTGTTGTTTCATGGTGTTAAAACTTACATTGCCACAGGATCTAAGCTTTTCCAAATAAAGTTGCTTTTCGCAATTGACTGATGTGTTATTGTCAATGCCAATGGTATTCCAGTTGTTCTATGGTTTTGGGGGGATTGCACTCAAGGCACCTATTATTATTGATGCTAACTTTGCTTTCTTTTATCACAATCACTGTATTTCTATTTCAGGCTATGTTCTCCAGTCTTTCTGTTCTATTCTGCTGTCTCCAGGTAGTGTCACGTCCACTATCCAGACTTGTTTGTCTTCCTTATTGACTGTTGTTATGTCTGCAGTGTTATGTAGCAGGTGCTTGTCTGTTTGAAATCTAACATCACAGAGCACTTTTGCTTTTTCATTTGCTTTTACATTGTCTATTTTGAGGTCCTACAAGGTCTTGGTTGCAAGCAAATGTTATTTCTTGCTGATCTTCCAATGCACCATTGCTTCTAGTTTGTTATGTTAGCATTATTATTATAGTTTTGACTTTGCATAAGATTATCTAATCATGGCTAGCAGATACATATTAATCTAGACTTGAAATAACTTGAAAAAAAGTTATTTGAAAGTAATGTTCCTTCATTGCATCATTATTTTGAAGAAAAAAAAACTCTTAGTAGAATAATAAGAGAAATTGCTTTTGCTTTCCTTGTATAAAAGTCCCTTCTCCAAAAGCTCCGTGAACTGGATTTGAGTGAGCTAAACAGTAAGTACAAATCTTGTTTAAAATATTTAACAGTGAATACAAATCTTGTTTAACAAACAAAATTAATATATTTTAATGATCCAATAAAATCAATTGATTTTTGGAAAAATATAAATACAGAAAAAATTAAAGAAAGCAAATAAGTAACTATATAATAAGTTTAAGCTAGTTATTGTATTCATTCTCAGGCTCTATTTGCACAACACGTTAAGTAACAATAATACATTTATTAAAGACATATTAGGACCCACATTTAATGTCAGAGCCAGTTAATTCCAAGTAGTTTCAAAGAGCAGAAGTCAGACATTTTCTATACATTACTACACGGCTCTGTTGATTCCTGTACCTTTGCAAATATTTATGATGAATCTGATCCTGCCTCCAAAAATCTTATTATTATCCATTAACTGGGTCTGAATTAACTTTTCACCCATGATGCTCATGTGGCAAGAGAGAGAAAAAGAGAGAGAGGGAGAGAGAGAGAGAGAGAGAGAGAGAGAGAGAGAGAAGGAGGGAGGGAGGGAGAGGGAGGGAGAGGGAGATGCTTTATAGGTGAATATGCAAAGCCTGTTCAGTGGCAGTTCTCACATTCATGAAAAATATTTTGTATGATATGAAATATATAACTATAACTTTTCCTTGGCTGTATTTTCTTTTTCGTCCTGCTCCTCTTATGCCTGTTCCTTAGAATGCACTACAAAATATATGAATGTGATATTACAAAGACTAAATAATGGATTTAATGAAATTTAGAAATGGAATGAAGCTTCCAAACAGGTATTGACGTCAAACTATATTCAGACTTTACATATTTTCTCATTAGTGTTTTCATTTGGCATAATTATTACAGTACTCAGTAACAAAGAAAATATATATTTAAAAAATAGCATACCAGAGAAGATTCTCTTTAAAAGCCCACTGTGATGAGCCTTTCAGAATCTCAGTAGCGACCAGCAGAATCTCAGTTGTGCTGAAACAGTAATTTATAGCTATTCATCAGTGGTGAATTGAACGCCCACACTTGGCATAGAAAACATGGCATGAAACAACAACAGATGATGGGTTATGATGATGGTAAATAACAAAGATAATAGCTATTGATTTTCTTTCTCTGTCTTGGAAGGATTCTTCATCTTACATTTGCCATAAAAATAGTGACATAACCAGATGGTATTATCAGGTATTTTGAATGTGAAAAAAATATGTTTGTTATGAATTTTTCTGTTATTGAATTTTATTCAAAAGCATTGGTATAAAATTTCATCTAAGTTTGAAAATAAGATGAAAAACACTGTAATTGAAAAGCACTCTAAATTACAAAGTCTTCTGAAGTTTGGAAACTTGGATAGATTTTATATATCCACATAAAATTGTTCCAGAGGGATAGGAAATTTCCCCAAAATATTAAACCTTTCCAGGTTTGGACTATTCATGGTGGAATAGTCCACACACGGTCTAAAAAACAATAGGACCATGTCCATGTGATATAACTGATCCAGTCTCTCCCTCTTAGCACATATGTCAGGCCTGGAAGTCATCTTATGTATTGGGCCTTCAGGCCTTCCATATTTATTGCTGTGGGAAACTGGGAGGGGGGTTTATATGGAGTGGGGTAGATATAGTCAAAATAACATTCCTTTCTCAGAAAGTCAAGGACATCTTCCCCGCACCTGGAGTGGCATGACTGGGAGGCATCTCCAGTTTGGATGGTGTTTGATTGGACCATGTGATGGACATGTGGGTACTGGGCAAGGACTTGAACTTTCGTTTAGGTGGGGAAAACCTGGAAACTTTCAGATTCAAGTTTTCTCAGATATGCCAATATGACATCTCTAATAAAATGGAACTTTGAGGAAGCTCAGTGTCTTCTTTTGTTGGGACCCTGAAAACATGATCTGGAATGACTAGGATGCTGAGACTATAGTGATTTTTTTTTTACTGAAAAAGAAAGTGGAAGGCTATTACTTTATGGAATTTCATTTCCACACTGATTTTTAAAAATCTTGTGACATAATAGTAGTCTCTTTAAAGCTTCTTTATGATTTTATCTCTATCGTGGAAGGTATCAGAGAAAACTAATTCCACCTTTACCTTCAACAAGCTGTAAGGACAATAGCAGGTTGAAAAATAGAATTTCTAGATATGTTTTAAATGGAAATTAATGACCTACATATTAGTTATTTAGCTCAACTGTTTAATTAAAAGGGGTTGCATGACATCCTAATCACTCTCCCTGCTCCACTTAAACATGATGTCTAAAATTAAACTTACAAAACACATGCCACAGAGTTATCAGGCATACAGTGGTGACTCTCAAGTGGTTGATGTTTTTCATCTCACCACAAAGATTTTCCAGGTCTGGAAAAAACTGGCATGTTTGAATGAAAAATACAATATTATGCATTTTAATGAAAACATAGTACAATTGTTAGATAGGTTCTAAACAAGTGTAGCCTAAATACATTAAAATATAAAAATCTCTTCCCAAACTGAAATGTCTCTTTCTTACTGCAAGATATCCATACAAGCCCTGCTTATTTTGGATTGTCAGTCTATCACTGTTTGTCCCACTCAAGTCCTTGTTCCTTATGCAACTCATGAAACCCAACAAGTCATTCCATCTGCCATACTGTAGATCACAATAAACATGATAAAGCAACCTTCACACACCATCCTGTCTGTAAGCCTAATTACAACTTTATTATTATTTGAAAATCATATTCTATCTTAAATAGAGGAGGACTGGTCAGAGAGGAAAAGTGGTTAATTTTCACACAAAACTGTAAAAAAAACACCTACTTCCACATATTTTAATTAAAGTGGATGGAGTAGGGCTACCCAAAGGTAGTATTCAGCTAGTTCTGACCAATTCTGGAGAAGCGGTAGCGGAAATTTTGAGTATGTCAGAAGAACCGGCAAATGGGCTGATCCCACCCTCGCCGCCTCCCAGCCTCCCAGCTGCTCTTCTTTTGTTGCCTTGAACAGGAGAATGGAGCTGTAAAGCAGGTGGGGTTGGGAGGGAATGGGGATTTTGCAGTATATTTTCCCTGCCATGCCCACAAAGCCATGCCTACAAAGCTACACCACACCCAGCAAGCCACACCCACAAAACCAGTAGTAAATAAATTTGAATCCCACCACCACGGCTACCATGTGTATTTTACCCAAAACTCATGTTTACACTACTAGGTAAAACAATTTTCTTTCTACTCAGAAAATAAGCTGGAAATATAGCTTGTTGGTAAATTCGGCTGGCTCCATGGCTGTTGCAGCTCATGTACTAGTTGCAAAACAGCTGATTGTCATGTTAGACATGGTAACTTATCTCTTGAAAACATCCAGAAATTGATATAACTTTGAACTAATTCCTGTACTATACATAGAATAAGGAACATGCAAAATTATAGAGATTTTTGTTGCAGAACTCAATTTCAAAGTTTATATTTGCTCATCAATCTACTAACTAGACCATCATTTTTTTTTACAAGGATACCATATCTGGTACACAGAATAAAGAGATAATCTTCAGATAAATAGACAAGAACATTTAGTTAGATAAAGAGAGCTGAAACATTCTTTAAATCCTGGCAAACAAGATAAAATTCAGAAATGGGACAGTCAGATGCCTTCCTGATTCACTAAGATATAAGAAGGTGTAGCAGAATCAAAATGCAACATTTTGGTATTAAAGCCAATCTCATAAAGTGCAGTCTGGTTTTCCTCTGGAGTTGATTTTCTGGTTTGGTCTACCTGGTTTGCTGACACTTGGTAAAGAAAGAGTTGAAAAGCAAACTGTTTCAGATGAGAGGAAATATTTTCTTCCCTCACGCTCTTTTACTTTTCTGTAAGAGACACCATTTTGTATGAGAATCAAATGAGACCAATAAGTTCATGTTAAAAAAAACCCGGGGGAAATAATTCTGACGAAATGAATCCATTAGCATCCCATATATGAACAAGGAATCTTAGTGATCTATAAAGACAAATAAGGGGAAAATAGGTAGAATAATAGAACAAAATGGGAGTGATAATTATGTAAAGAGGATAATCCTGAGTAACATATAAGGTCAGGGCAGAATTGTCTCTATTTAGGGAATGAAGGAAATTTTCCCATTTTTGGATAATTCTTTGATAAAACTGTGTTAAATTTATTTTAGAGCTTGCATTACAATGTTCATGTATTTTTCATTTCAGAATGGCAGGAAATGACACCGCCTGGTTTTGGTAACTGCAGCATAACTAGATAATATTCCATGAAATGCAGTAAAGAGTTTGAAGATCTCAGTTTGCTCACACTGGGCTGCAATTATATCAACCAATATCTAAATTAGTTTCTTAAACTTTTCTTTGTGGAACTGTCAATGTATCCTCTATAAAACTAGGTGCCTTTATCTGTCCTTAAAGAGTTCCTTATGTTCATGTGATGCTTCTGAGTGTACCAATTGCTTGTGCTATTTTACATTCAAATTGTATATTATATTTCTACCTATGTCCATTTTGATCTTGCTTTATCATTTCTTTTCTCCATAGTTAGGTGTGTTTATTTTACAAAAAATAGTTTTTCAAGTTCAACCAATTTATAGTGTTGAAAAATTATGTGTTTGTCATTTATGAATAACCCATCATTCTCCTTTGAATTCCCTTCTTGATGAGATATCTATCTAAAATTTTAACAACCTATTAAGATACAATTTTTGTTATTTCATATTCTCATGATTTCTAAGAAGAAAATATATAAGCTTAAAATATTCTTGATTTACTCAGAGGAAGTCCTGAAAAGAGAATTCTCTGGTAAAACTGAATTCATATCTAGAAGTAATGAAAGAAAGATAGAAAATAAAATTTCCCAGAGTTCATACTTTATGGAACTTTCATGATTCTAAATTAGAACTCTCATTAAATAATAAAAGATAATGTGAAATGTGATCTGATTCAGTATGATTGCAGTCATTTAAGTACCTGGCTAATAGAGTGTAAATAAAGTTCACTGTGCGTTCATGAGTAAATTCATAATAAATGACTCCACAAGATAAGATAAATACAGCCAACCATAGTAATAAGTGGTCAAGAAAATAGATTACAGAGAAATAGTAGGGAAACACAATATTAAGAGTCATCAGACTGTCAACAGCAGTGAAGAAATCAAACAGAAATGTTGATAGAAGAATGTATATGAGGTGAAAAATTTACGTATAAGACAATCTAAAAAGAATGTAGTCATAGTTTCATGCTGCAGTTGTAACTGCTTGCACACAAAATCAAGTTCCCAAGATTGATCTGGTCAGAAAATATTAAGAAAGTCAAAATCTCCTTGTTGATTATAAATTTCATACGAACCTGATTTGAATTATTTTTAACTGCAAAAGAGAAAGAGAATGTTGATTTTTACAGTATTAATTAGCTAAGGTCATGCATTCAAAATATTTCCAATCAAGTATCTTTGAAGTATATACCAGTGTAGTCACTTTGTTCTTTTATCAAATCTTTAATTCAGATAGATGTCCGGATGCTAAAAAATAAAACAACCTCCTGTATATTTAGTGGGGCAATGCTTCACCTAAATGTGCATTCCAAATAGGGCATGAAATAGGGTGACTACTCAAGGCAGGATAGAAGTTTTGAAAGGACTTGTAGCTGATTTAAAAAAAAACAACCCAGGGAATTCCACTTCTAAGATGCAGTTCAAGAACAGATAGGGTATCACTCTGCCAAGAAATGAAATTATTATTATGGTCAGCTAGATATTTAAACGAATCTGGCATCTTTATTTACCTAGCTAGCTCTTCCCAAAAACCTGGGATAAGGCAAATTATGTTTAATGGCATTGAACTTATCATCACAGGTTGTAAGGTTTTACAAATAAAGCTGCCTTTTGCAATTGTCTGATGGTCAATGTACAGACAGCACTTGTATAGTGCTGCCCAAGTTTTTTTAGTATGGTCCCAAAATGCTTATAACCACTAGGACCTCTAAGACTGTTTTATGCTATAATCTTTCAACTTCCATTTTCAGAAACTGATATTTTGGGACCTTATCCAATTGTTTGTCTTCTATTCTATTTTGCCGCATCCATTATCCACATTTTCTTCTTTTCAGCCACTGTGTGTGTGTTTGTGTGTGTGTGTGTGTGTGTGTGTGTGTGTGTGTGTGTGTGTGTGTGTGTGTTTGTGTGTGTGTGTGTGTGTGTGTGTATTTGATTGGTTTGAATAACTTTCTCTTGGGCAGTCAAAATCAAACCTTCAGTTTCTTTTTTTGTAAGCCATTACCCGGTCTTATCATTATCTACCTTTCCCTTGATTTTTGTCATAATTAGACCATGTATTTTTTTTGCCAGCATTCTGTTTGAGTTTTTATTACATTATTTTTTGTTTTCTATACATTAAGTAAGTTCCAATTTTTAACTTGTATTAATCTGTCAATATTACAGGGATGTAATGCATAACAAATAGTTCATAGTTTTCTTGTTTTGTTTTTGGTCTTTATGATCCAAACTGTCCATTTTAGCTTTGTCTATTTCATAATTCCAGCAAAGTATTGTGTGATAGGTATGGCTATTAATTGTTTGATTTTTTTTTATCAATGTTCAATTTTGTCTTTAGCAATTTTCTCAGTCTTTGGATGCATTCTTTCCTAATCACATTTTTAACTTGTCCATGATTGATGTTATCCATCTGTAAAATGCTCAGATACTTTTAGGCTTCATCCTGATCATTCCTGAGAGTTTATCCATTCAGCATTTCAATTCCATTACTGTTTTGATTTGGGCATTATTTATTTCTACTGTAACATATTTCCTGTAGGTCACATTTGTTGTAAGCCAAATTCCATTGCTATAACTGTGCTAAAAGTTCTTACATTATTTATCAATGACTGGATTTAAATTTCTAATTTTTCCATATAGAGTAAATGTGAGATTTTATTAATAAAATTTTGTTTTTAGGTATCCAAGATTTGTTTTCTTCAAAATCACTGAAATGATAAATAATAAAGATGATAATGAATGACCCTGAGAGATATCTCTCCTAACATTGACAAGCCCATATTTTTTCATTTCTAGCCACCAATTCTGTCTTCCTTTCACTTCACTCTCTAATATTTTTATTGATATCAGTTGTTTCCAAAAATTTGATGATTAGCCATCATCTAATCAAACACCTTTTCATTACCAATACAGACCAGGTTTAAATTGATGGGGGGAGGGTTGGCTTTTGTAATTCTGCAGATTTTTTTTATCCATCAAAGTTTCATCTTTTGCTCTGCTTTTCCTTTCATTTCTTTTCAGTTAGTAAAGAATGTTATTCAGATAGAAGAATGTTATTTGTTTCTAAATAATCTTGAATGTTGCCTACTATTATGCCTGTGAGTAATTTAAACATTGTAGGCAAATGCAGAGGATTGCAAAAAATATTATTGCAATTTCCCTTTCTTCTATCCAGGACATGGAATATAAGGATGCTTGACTAGGGCCTGCCCTTTTGTCAGGAACTGAACACCAGGTACGTGCAGTGAGGGGAGGCAGGGAAGGCAGGGCCTCAACACTGTCATCCTGAAAAGAAAAAAAAATTAAAAGGAAAAAGGCTGAGGTAGTTGCTGCCAGAGTCACAGTGGATGACTCTGCTTAGTGCTTAACTGCAGGAGGAGGCAAGAGAACCACGTGCCTCCTTTAATCTATCTTTATGATCACTTGAGCACAGTTAAGCAAGGGTTAAAAGGTGAAAAATTCCTTATGCAAAGGAGGCACATGGTTCTCTCGCCTCCTCCTACAGAGGGCACTTTTTAGAGGCTTTAAGCAGAGTCATCCATTGGAGGCTCTGGCAGCAGCAGCTTTTGCCTTTTTCTTTTTACATTTTTTACATTTTCATCATGGCAGACAAGAGGAGAGTTGAAATCCTCTGTGACACAGCTAGAAAAGTTATGTGGGTTGGATGGAGGGAGGGGGGAGGAATTCAAAATTATTGTAATTTGTAAGTATTTTTTTATTGTGAGTAATTTGTGTGTGTGTGTGTGTATTTGTTTGTTTTTTCACTTCACTCAATTTGAGAGAGTTTGTTTGAAAAGAGGGGGAAGGAGGAGAGGCAGGGAGGGCAGCTTGTTTGAGAAGAGAGGGGCAGCCGTGTTTGAGAAGAGAGGGGCAGCCCGCCAGCAGTGGCGGGTCTTTTACCCGCCTCTGCTGGCGGGCTGGTGCTTTCTTTCTTTTGCCTGCTGTGCCCCCCTTCCCTTTCTTCTCTCCCCCCCACCAGGAGCCCCGTCCTGCTCCCCTCTCCCTTTCCTCCTCCTCCTCTCCCCTTTCTTCGCCGGCTGCTGCCTCGCACCCCGCCTCCTCCATCCTCACCCCTGTGTCCGACAGAGGCATCTCACATCTATGGCGGACATAAACATGAGACGCCTCTGTTGGGCACAGCGGTGGGGACGCTGCTTCTCACTGCCGCCACACTCTGCCTTCTCACCACCACCTCCTCCATCCCAGCCACTGTGTCCAACAGAGGCATCTCACATCTATGGCGGACATAAACGTGAGATGCCTCTGTTGGGGACAGCAGCAGGGACGCTGCTTCTCTCCTCCGCCATGCTCTTGCCTCACCAACCGTAAACCTCACCGCACGTCACTGCTGAACACATCCCCTCCCTGATTGGTTTTCAGTTTATCTTTTGGGATTAGGCTTCATGATATTGTATACAGAACAACTAAATTCTGTAACCTTATCTTTATCTTATCTTTATCTTATCTTATCATCATCTTAATCTTTTCAATGATATTTAAGTTTGGATAAATTATTTTCCAATGTTCAAACATTTACTTTAAATAATCCCACTTTGTTGGTTCTGATTTACAATATAGGCCAGAATAGTGTGATTTTCAAACACAGTATTTTTCTGTCTTCTTTGTGGCTGTTCTTTTTCTAGTAATCCTACATGGCTAGATCCTGGTAGCTCAGTCATAGCTCCTAAATCCCATTGCCTGTTTGTCACTGATGCCCAGTGATGGAATAAAATTGAAAAAGAGTTAATATTTTGTATGAACACTAGAGGGAGCCAAGAGAGAGTTTTAGAAGAGAACTTTGTAATCATTTAATTGGTTAAAGAAAAACAATGTTAGAAGTTGATTGGTTAAATGTCATAATTCTATATAAGGTAATAGTTAGGGCGTTACTGTCGCTGACTGGTTTGTGACCGCCCCGATCAGGCTAGCTGATATGGGAGTAGGAGGAGTTAGGGAGGGTATAACTGCTGTCTCACTTTCATTGTGGGTGTGGCTCTCCTTTGTGACTCAGGTGAAGTCAGGGTGAGACCCACCAACGCTTTGCAAACCGTTTTCAAATTAGCTTTGATTTTTGATAATAAAGAGAATTTTATTACTCTACTCCGAACCTCGTCTCCAGAATTCTTTTAAATTCTGCAAACAAATTGGGGGCTCGTGTCCGGGATCCAATCTGCGTTGGGGCTCTGAGGGGTCCCCCTCAGGTGCACCCCTTTCCTTTTTTGAGAGGAGGGGAGCCACCCAGAGGACTACGTAGCTTTTGGAAGCCCGTAAAAATTGTGTCATAGACGAACAGTAGGAGGGGAGTGAATAAAATAAGAAAAAGCCTGAAGACAGACCGGATAACTCCTGCGCGCGGACCCTGGTGAGTACTGGTTTTGAAAACACCAGACAAGACCCAGGGCGGTCAGGGAGTGTGTGAATGTGAGAACTGGCAGTGGGGCTGGGCATAAGTCCTTTTGAGGACGGAGTGAGTGATGGGGATATTGTAAATATCCGGAGACGGTGACGTGTGGAATTGAAAAGAGCTGCTGGGAGGGACACAGAAGCACACACTTAAGGGAGGGCTACCTACCCATATGAGAGATGGGGGGAAATACAAGTTCAGCTGAGAAAGGAACACAGAGTGTAAAGAAAATCAGAAAGAATCCTAAGCTTAAAATTGACCCGAATGGCCCATTGGGCCAAATGCTGGCTGGATGGGGGTCCCCACCTTATAATCGGGAAATTTTGAGATTAGGATTGACTAAAGAAAATATGGTAAATTTATGCTGTTTTATTTGGTGGCAAGATGATAATGTTGAGTGGCCGCGGGACGGCTCTATGAATTTCTTTAAATGCCGTGATCTATATGATTATGTGAAACAGAAAAAGTGTAAACATTTGGACAATGAGTTAGATTATGCTCTGCTCTGGAACCCGGACCTTTGGCCATCAGAACGTATTCTGATGGTGAAGCCCGGAGAGCAGGAAGAAGAGGAAGAAACCCCAAAAAGGGATTTGTTGAAAAATATTCCTCCTCCGTATAATCCAGTTCATATCCAAAATCCCCCACACCCGGCTAATGCAGTAACTCCCCCATTATATCCTGGAATGCAGGGAGGGATAAGCCAATTTACCCCAGGGCAGTGGCCTGGTTCTCCGATGCCCGTATTAAGTCCACAGGGAGGGGAGAACCCAGTTTGGACTCCTAATTGCAACACACCCCCCATCCCGTCCTTAATGCCATACTCTCCGGGGGTTGATGAGAAAACAGGATGTTCAAAGGACAAATTGGATAGTGCAAGGAAGAATTTAATAAACCAATTGGGTGAAGAGGAACAGGTTAAGCAATTTCCTCTAAGAGAGACCCCGAATGGAGTAAATGCCCAAGGGGCCCCAATTATAACATATGTACACGAACCGCTAAGGGCAACGGAGGTTCGGGCATTTAAAAAGGAAATGAAAAACTTCATTGAGGATCCATTAACAGCTAGCGATCAATTGGATTCCCTATTAGGACCTAACATATATACTTGGGAAGAAATACAAAATATAATGGGTATTTTGTTTAGCCCCGAAGAGAGAAATTTAATCAGAGTAGCCGCCATGGCAGTGTGGCTGTGGTGGCGGGAGGGAATCAAGATAGAGGAGATACTAAATATCCCCTGGTAAAGCCAAATTGGAATAATAATGAAGCAGAGGGGAGAAGAAACATGCAAGATTTAAGATCAATAATTATAAAGGGGATGAGGGAAGCAATACCAAGAACTCAGAACATGGCTAAAGCCATGGATATAGAGCAGGGAAAGGAAGAAGCACCAGCTACATTTTTGCAACGTCTCAAGGACGGAATGCGAAAGTATGCGGGGGCGGATCCTGACGATGCCCTAAATGTACAGATAGTTAAAATTCAATTTGTAACTAAAGCATGGCCAGATATTGCAAGGAAATTACAAAAGAGAGAGAATTGGGCTACAGAATCTTTAGAAGTTTTGTTAAAGGAAGCGCAGAAAATATATGTGAATAGGGAAGAGGAAAAAGTGAAAAGGGACGGACAGAGGACAAGTCGAATGATGGCTATAGCAGTAAGGGGGGCTATGCAAACACAGCCCGAGCAAGGAAGGGGGCGGGGCTGGGTGCCACACGGACGAGGGAGAGACGATACCGGACTTAGAGGGAAGCTCGGAATGAGAGGCAGAGGCGGAGTTAACCGAGGAATGATGAGAAGGGGAACAATGGGAGAAAGAGGAACTTGCTTCCATTGTGGCAAGACAGGACATTTTAAGAGAGAATGTCCCACTCTGGCCGGGGAGGAGCAAATTAACCGATTGATGGAGGAAGATGAAGATATATATTAGGGAAGTCAGGGGCCCTTCATTAGGAGTTCCCGCCGGGAGCCCTTGATAAATTTGGAGGTGGGAACCCAGGAATATACCTTCTTAGTGGACACTGGAGCATCTCGCACCTCTATGTGTGTGATGCCAAAGGAGGGAAAAATTGATGATCAAGCAAAAATAAAAGTTAGTGGGGTAAAGGGGGAAGCTTTTAATGTAAAGCAGTTAGAACCAGTGAAAATAAGATATGGGAAAAATGAGATCCGGACTCTAAAATTATTGTATGTGCCTGAAGCAGGAATTAACATCATGGGAAGAGACCTGATGTCTGCCTTGGGAATTACAATAAGCTTTGACAAAAGTGAAACAGTTTATGTTCTAACAGAAGAGAAAGAACAAAAGATTGACCCTTTAGTGTGGGTGCAACCGGGAAATAGGGGCGGGTTAGAGATAGAGCCTCTAAAGATAAAATTGAAACCCAATAGTGAGGTAGTAAGACAAAGACAGTAGGGCTCTATTTGCATTCGAATGGGAGAATCCTTTCACTGGGAGGAAACAGCAGTATCAATGGACAGTGTTGCCTCAAGGGTTTACAGAATCTCCAAATTTGTTTGGACAAGTATTAGAACAGACCTTAGAAAAGTTTAAGTTAGGGACAGCCCTGGGGATTTTGACACAAAGTTGGGCAGGGCAAAAGAAACCAGTAGTATATTTGTCCGAAAACCTTGACCCTGTAGCTCAAGGATGGCCCACATGTATTCAAGCCATAGCAGCAGTAGCGTTATTAGTAAAGAAGAGTGAGAAAATCACAATGGGAGGGGCGCTAATTGTAAGCAGCCCACATCAAGTGAGAACATTGTTGAAACAAAAAGCTGGGAGGTGGTTGACTGATTCAAGGTTGCTAAAATATGAGGGGATGTTACTGGATCATGCTGACTTAGTCCTGACAACTGACTCAGCATTGAATCCAGCCCAATTCCTCAATAAAACCAGTTCATCTGAAAGTGAAGAAATTGAACACTGGTGTAGTGAAATAGTAGATTTAGAAACAAAAATCAGGCCAGTCTTACAGGATACCCCTTTGGAAAAAGGAGAAAGATGGTACATTGATGGTTCTTCACAAGTGGTAGAAGGGAAAAGACAAAATGGATACGCTATAATCCAGGAGGGCACATGGGCTCTTCTAGAAGGGGGGAGATTGCCAAACCATTGGTCTGCACAGGCAGCCGAATTGTATGCCTTGAAAAGAGCTCTCATATTGGGGGAAAAATCAAATTTAACGATTTACACCGACTCTAAATATGCGTTTGGAGTGGTGCAGACCTTTGGGAAGATTTGGAGGGAAAGGGGATATGTGACAAGTCAGGGAAAGGACCTGATCCACCAGCAATTAATCGAGAAGGTGTTATCAGCCCTTGCCCTGCCCCATAGAATTGCTGTAGTGCATTTGAGAGCACACCAAAAGGGAGATGAGGTTGAGAAGAAGGGAAACAGGTTGGCAGACCAGGAAGCTAAAGAAGCTGGTATGAATGAAGTTATTGAACAAATTAAAATTATGATTCCCCATGTATTTGAAATGAAGGAGATACCAATTTTTAATGAGAAAGAGAAAAACAAAATTAAACAGATGGGGGGAACGAAAGATGAAGATGGGAAATGGTGGTTACCAGATGGGAGACAAATTCTCAATTACCCCCTCATGAGACAAATCTTTGAAAGACTACACGAGGGGAGTCATTGGGGAACTCAAGCCTTGATTGATGAAGTATTAAAAAAAAATATGCAGGAGTAAAAGTCTATACGGCAGCACAACAAGTAACTCAAAAATGTATAATTTGTCAAAGGGTAAATAGAAATCAATTAAGGGAAAAACAAAAGGGAGGGAGGCCTTTAGCGCTCTATCCTTTCCAAAATATACAAATAGACTTCACCGAAATGCCACAAGTGGGAAGATATAAATATTTGTTAGTTATTATAGATCATTTGACAGGATGGGTAGAAGCCTACCCATGTTTTGATGAAACTGCTAGAACTGTTGTTAGATTATTATTAGAACATATTATACCAAGATATGGGATTGTTCAGAGAGTTGATAGTGACCAGGGAAGACACTTCACGGGGAAAATTACTCAAGGAGTGGCTAACGTATTGGGAATAAAATGGGACTTACACAGTCCATGGCATCCGCCCTCTAGTGGGAAGGTGGAAAATATGAATGGAAAGATTAAAACAATGTTGACAAAATTGTATTTGGAAACAGGAGTGAATTGGATAAAAGCGTTGCCGATAGCCTTATTTAGAATAAGAACACAACCCAGGAGGGATGTGGGAGTCTCACCTTATGAAATGTTATTTGGAATGCCACTAAGGAATGCTGGGATACGAATGGGGAATTTACCTAGTAAAGACAAAGGATTGATACAATACTTGCAAATACTGTCCCAGACTTTTGACTCTTTCAGGAAAGCGGGCTATTTAATACAGACTCCTCCATTGAGCTTCAAAGTACATTCCATTGAAGTGGGAGACCAGGTGTGGATAAAAACTTGGAAGGACGATTCCCTAAAGCCGAAGTGGGATGGACCATTCCTGGTGTTGCTGACCACAGACACTGCCATCCGGACGGAAGAAAAAGGCTGGACCCACTACACCAGAGCGAAGAGAGCCAACTTGGAGGAGTCGGAAACTTGGAAGGCCTTTCAGAAGGAGCCATTGAAGTTGGTGTTGAAAAGGCAGTAATTCTTCTAAAGGAAAAGGCCCGTGAGTTCTTGGCTTGTGACCAATGTGCTGGTTCTGTTCTTGTCCGTGTGAAGCTTGCTGCTATTCCCATTGTATTGACTGTGTACTTTGTATCCACTGCCGGATCCCCTGTGACATTATATTGATTGAACAATACCTGGCGGCATATTTTTATTATCCGAGTCTATCTTCAACTGCTCTCACCACAGACCTCCGTATTACCCCAACAGTACAGAAAGCGCTTGATAATCCCTTTTCTGACAATTATCACGCCGCCGGGCCCTAAAGAAGATGAAAACACGATGCCCTTCCATCGGAGGACTGTTACCTGGGCAGGAAACGGGATTTTGGGACTATTGGGCTCCTCGACCATCTTGCAAGTATTTCCTGTTGCATTTTCTAGGCATGACAATAATGATGGGTATGTTACTTTTGGTGGTGTGGGGAGCATGTGAATATCAAAATAAGGAGGGAATAGTAGAGGATTTCTATGGACCTCCCTCTAAACAGAATCGCTCAAAAAGAGAGATAAGTTTTCACCATCATGCGAAGAAATTCATAAACTCACCTGTAAACACCATTTGTATAAAAGGAGGAGGACTACAGAAAGGAGAATTCCAATATTCGAAAATGACACATGAGGGATGCAATCTAACATTAGAAGTAATGGCAAAACAAACTAAGAGAGGATTGGCCTGGTCATGTGAGAATCAAAATGACGGGTGGAGAAAGGGACTTTTCGAAATATGTAAAAATGCAACTAAGAAAGATTTAGATAATGGAGACCCAAGGTGTTATTGGATTGATAAAATTTTATGGTCTAGTAGCTGCAAAATTTCAGAAGAAAGCCCTGGAGATATACAATTTCTCTGTAATAATAATAATAAGAGTCAAAACATGCAATTAGGATGGAGTGGGATGTGTAAAGTATTATGGGAACCCAGTTGGTACAATAAAAGCCCTTCTCGAACTAAAAGGGTTCCAACTGCTGCAACTAAGGTTGAGTCAGAGAACTGTTCACCCTGCATTACCAAGGTTAAGGTGGGTGAACGTACTATCAACACCTTAATATATCATACGCATCCACCCCAGGGATGTAAACCTACTAAAATGGATTGCCTTCACAACAAAACGATGTACAGTTTGTGTACTCTAAAGGGAAAAACTGTATGTTATAATCCCAACACTCCAGTTCGCCTTAACGTTACTTTATGGGCAGGCTTGCCTAAGACAGGTTTTAGAAAGAATCCACAAGGAAGGGGGTGTATGTGGAAAATTTAATCTATCTAACTGTTGTTTACAAATTGATGAAACTGGGGCCGTTGTGAAGCAGTTAACTGCAGAGATGCGGCAATTAACTTATAATCCTGACCAGATATGGCGGGGATTCAATTTGGATGGTGGGGGCTTTTTAGGGGGGCATTTTTAGAAATTGGAAACAAGCATTGTTCATGGTTGGTATAATTTTTATTGGATTAATGATGCTACCATGTTTAATTCCCATAATAAGAAATGTTGTCACCTCCACGGTGGGAAGCATAATACAAGCTCAGCAACATGAAAAGTCAATGATGGTATTAAAAGAAATTGGGGATCAGATCCAATTATTGGAAAGCATGAATACATTCCCTATGGAAAGTGCAATAATAGAAAGAGAAAGGTTGAAAGAAATAAGGGAAAATATTAAGAAAATTGCCATATAAGAGATGGGGGAATTGATGGAATAAAATTGAAAAAGAGTTAATATTTTGTATGAACACTAGAGGGAGCCAAGAGAGAGTTTTAGAAGAGAACTTTGTAATCATTTAATTGGTTAAAGAAAAACAATGTTAGAAGTTGATTGGTTAAATGTCATAATTCTATATAAGGTAATAGTTAGGGCGTTACTGTCGCTGACTGGTTTGTGACCGCCCCGATCAGGCTAGCTGATATGGGAGTAGGAGGAGTTAGGGAGGGTATAACTGCTGTCTCACTTTCATTGTGGGTGTGGCTCTCCTTTGTGACTCAGGTGAAGTCAGGGTGAGACCCACCAACGCTTTGCAAACCGTTTTCAAATTAGCTTTGATTTTTGATAATAAAGAGAATTTTATTACTCTACTCCGAACCTCGTCTCCAGAATTCTTTTAAATTCTGCAAACACCAGGAACTCCGATATCGTATATGGTCATTGTTGAAGCAGATAATGAACAAGAATTCTTTTTTCTGTTTTTTTTTTTACCATACTAAATAGATTGGTAGAGAAACTTAGGTGGGCTCTTTCTCTAAGACCTATCTGGCATGAGTGACTCTTCTGATAAAATAAATTACTTCCAGAATAGCTCTCAAAGCCATCATTGAAACCTCCTTCCCTATGGCAAGGGATCAATAATGGAGGAGATTATTATTTATTATTATCTTTCCAGTGACTAACAAACTAGTGCATGTTTGTTCCTCCCTTCTCTTACGTTTCTTCACATAGTATATTCCTTTGAATTTTTTTCTCATTCCATTCTCTGTTTCTCTTTTTCTTCACAGGAACAAACCTGTGCCGTATATTAAAAATATTTTTAAATCAAAAGCCCTAAAATGTTGGCTTTTCCAGCAAGCCAGCCTGGCCTGAACAAAACAAAATAAATTATTGGTCATTGTTAATTTTAATTCGATTTTTTTTTTAAAAAAATGTTATTGTCAATTCTTATTGGGTTTGTTTGGCTTATTCTATTAAAAAATTTTTAACTTTTGTATTATGTGTTTCTTTTAATGTTGTACGCCGCCCTGAGTCCTTGGGAGAAGGGCGGCATATAAATCTAATAAACCTAAACCTAAACCTAAATCATCCATCTTTTTCATTCATTTAACTCTCCTAGGAATAATTCATTACATATGATTAACTTCTGTACTTAACTGTAAAAATAGCTTTTTTGCAATCTTGCAAAATAGCTTTGTAAGACTGTCTATTTCTGTGGAAAACAAGTAAGTTATGGGCATTTGTGTTATCCTTGGGTCAGGTAGCAAGACTACTGAACTCTAATTTTCTTAACTAGCATGAGGAAAAATGGGAGCAAATCAAGCCAGTCTAAGGGCAGCATAAGGCATATAGGCTACTTTCTGAGCTTAAAGAAAACCTCCAAGGAGAATGGCAAGCTTATTAAGGCACAGTAGTTATGGTAACAATGGAAAACATTTGAAGGGCTGTTTCTTGAAATTGAAGGAGCAATGAAGGAGCCAAAGCCTGGGGGGAAGGGGGCTCAATTTGGCAGTTTCAAAGGCCTTCCCAGATCAACCACAAGCCCAGCCACTTTGCTTTATCAGCTGCCACAGGAGATGGGTGTTGCATTCCCTCATACAAGTAAGTGCATGGTTTCTGGGAAAGTCTTCAAATCATGAGAAGCTGTGCAGCAGAGGCTAGTATTTTGGTGTTTCAAGGAGGTTTCCTTCCTTCCCTCCCTCCCTTCTTCCTATCTATTTATCTACCACATCCTTCCCATCTGTTCATCTAGCACCTACCACAATGCTAAATTTAAAACAACAACAACACCTATAGTTTGTTAATGAAATGTAAGAGAAAAACAATGATTTCCAACATTTCCTTTACTTCCAAGAAAAATCACGAACTTTTATTTAAATTCAAACTCTTGCAGTTTGTTTTCACTGTAAATCATTAGTAAAGAGAAAGAATGAAATTAGATCTTTATTTTTTAAAAGGTTTCTCACAGATATTTTGTTCTCATTCTGTATTAACTTTGCCAGTATAAATTTTGCTTGCACTTGTTAAGCATAGGATTAAAGTAAATTGAATTAAAGTAAATCCAGAACTTTGTTTCTAATGCATCTTTTTGAGCCTTTCCTTACGCTGCAGGATCCTATGCAATTGGATGGAATTAGGAATGAGAGAAGGAAGAATATGATTGTAGACAAACCACTCTAGCTGGGGAAAAAAATCAAAATCCTATCAAGGCACTTAGCTGAAAAGGCCTGCATTTTCTTAAAGGTTTGCATGCTGTTTAAATAATTGCATGAATAAAAAGTATCATATATAAACTAAAAAACAACCATTACTCATAGTCATATGACAAAATTACAGATAAGTGGGCTTTTTGTGATTTGTCTGCAGCCTTTCCTATTTCTTTAAAGGTCAACAGGCTGTTTTTGCTATGCACAGATTGCTTACTGACTCTGAAGCTAGATTTATAAGGGATGAATCTGGACTTGCAGGTGTCTTAGTCAGAAGCGATAAGAAATATTTCTGCCTTTTGTCAAGGCTGGCAGAATTACTGTCTGTAAATTGCCAGACACATTGTTTAAAAATGCCAGATGGAAGAGTGTCCTGCTGCTGTCACTCAGTATAATTTCATGGAGCCCAGTACTATTTTTCTCCCTTCTATCTCCATCTTCTATCTCTCCATTTTACTTACCAAAAAAAATACATCTGATATTCATATTCCATGGGTTGATGTTTTGAAGTATGCCAGCTAAAGTCAGGTAAAATATAACAGTTCAATAAAATCAAATGAAAGTTTCAAAGGCCAAAACAGAAGTCCAAACTTATTTTATTTATTCATCAATGCCATGAGACATATTTATTCTTAATTCAGAATATCAAGAATGCAGAGATATTTATATCATTGGCTGCAAGAAGCTTGAAATTATTTCTATTAAAGCCAGTACCGCAAATTAGTTATGAAAACATAACTTTGACAATAATAAATCCATCAATGCTATTGCTTTTACCACCAATAACTGCAAATATGTACAAAAAAAGCAAATAATTGAAAGAATTATTAGAAGAAATTGAAGAGATATTCATATCAGTGTGAATGTTTTTTCCTGTTATCTCTCTGATTTTCTGTTCAGTTCTGTAGCCTTCTAAAGAGTTGATGCAATGCTTCTTTGATAAGTATAATGATAGCTTTTAAAACTGCACTTTACTACTCAGCTCCATGGCATGATTGATAGTGGATAATGAAGGGATCTATTTTTGAACTAAAATATCTTCTTGGCTTTAGGCCTGTTTAGGAGATACACTATATTGCCAAAAGTATTTGCTCACCCATCCAAATAATCAGAATTGTATTGTATTGTATTGTATTGTATTGCATTGTATTGTATTTATTTGGTTTGTATGCCACCCAATCTCGGAAGATTCGGGGCAGCTTGCAGGTAAAAAGGGAAAGGGAGGATATACAGAAAATACAAACAACATTAAAATTTGACAACATTCATAACTTAAGATGGGGCTGGAAAAATCAACAGCCCCAGGCCTGCCGGAACAGCCAGGTCTTTGTCACTTTGCAAAAGGCCGGAAGGGTAGTGAGGGTCCGGATCTCAATGGGAAGATCATTCCATAGGGCCTGAGCAGCCACAGAGAAGGCCCTCCCCTGGGGAGTTGCCAGCCGACATTGACCAGCAGATGGAATCCAGAGGAGGTATAATCTGTAGGATCTAATAGGTCTCTGGGATCTAATAGGTCTCTGGGAGGTAACTGGCAGGAGGCGGTCTCTCAAGTAACGAGGTCTGATACCATGTAGGGCTTTAAAAGTAATGACTAGCACCTTGAAGCGTGTCCGGAGACCAATAGGAAGCCAGTGCAGCTCGCAGAGATTAGGTGTAACATGGGTGTACCTAGGTATACCCACAATTGCTCACGTGGCTGCATACTGGACTAACTGAAGTCTTTGAACACTCTTCAGGGCAGCACCAATTAGGTGTTCCAATCACTTCCATGGTCACAGGTGTATAAAATCAAGAACCTAGGCATGCAGGCTGTTTTTACAAACATTTGTGAAAGAATGGGTCACTCTCAGGAGCTCAGTGAATTCCAGCGAGGAACTGTGATAGGATGCCACTTGTGCAACAAATCCAGTCGTGAAATTTCCTCATTCCTAAATATTCCACAGTCAACCCTCAGCTGTATTATAAGAACGTGGAACTGTTTGGGAATGACAGCAACTCAGCCACGAAGTGGTAGGCCACGTGAACTCATCCAACATCAGTGTGTGACCTCACAAATGCGCTTCTGGAAGAATGGTCAAAAATTCCCATAAACATACTCCTAAACCTTGTGGACAGCCTTCCCAGAAGAGTTGAAGCTATTATAGCTGAAAAGGGTGGACTGATGTCATATTGAACCCTACGGATTAGGAATGGGATGTCACTTACAATAAGTTCATATGCGAGTAAAGGCAGGTGAGCAAATACTTTTGGCAATATAGTGTATCTTAAGACAGGATGAAAATGTTCCTTCCTACTTCATGTCATATTGGAGATGCTACTGAAAAAGCCTCCATGGGTTCAGCATAATAATCTACAGTGGTCAACCTTTAGGATTGTAGCTTCTACAAAAGTGTCCATCTCTGTGCAGAAGTGCCCAAGTACCAATAATGTGGTGTATTTGTGGAAACCAGTTTCTCAGTGTCCCGAAAGTGCTTTTGCAAGAAGCAACTGGACTTCTATTTTTTCTTTGAAGATCATCTAAGAAGCATTTTCACTATCACAGTAAACTATAATTATATTTTGATCGGCATAAAAGTGTCCAGTAGTACAAATATGTTTAAAAAGGGTTGCATCAATAAAAAATAAAGAATAAATAATTTAATGGGGAACATTTTAAATATTAAACTGTTATCTTTAACTACTTCAAAGACAAGATGCTGATTTTATTTTCATGAGGAAATTTACACAATGTAATAATATTATTGCATTTCTCAACTATTGATTACATTTCTAGACTAGTAACTATGAACTATCGATTATGTTTTAAAGACTGTTAAAAATCTATTAAGTTTCCTGATACAACATATTGTGCTGTATAATCAGTGTGCATAATACACTTTAGCTAACAGTCTTTGAGCAATTTGTAAATATTTATTTCTTGGGATCAAAAGCCTCCTGGGACAACAGCAATCTTATCAAGAATGTTAGAACTACTGCAATAAGATTTCCAATAAAATAATGTAATAAAAAGTTATCACTGCCAAGAATGTAATACAGTTATGTGCCCATCGCTCAAGGCATCTTTTCATTTTCATTTCCCATAGGACAGCTAAATACTGCATGCAGAAATACATGTTGTATTGTGGGGATGAGAAGATAATTCAAGTCTACCACTGACCATGATCCTGAAATGGAAACATAATCTTGTCTTACACCATAGTACTGAAAATCTCATCACAAAATCTGGAGAACCATAGTACTGAAAATGGAAGCTTACAAAAAATTGTGAAAGCCATACCCTACCATTGATATTATTCCCTAACGTCTACTATTCAGAGCATTAATATGCTTTGATCTTGGATGAAGCATAATAATAATAAATCAATAACTGACAGGTTTTTTTTCTCTATTAATTTATTTATTTAAGACATCTCACTTGGTAGCCATCATCCCATCCTGAATTAGCACATTCCATTTTTTCTTCCCACTAGTAAAGTGATGTCCCTCCCTTAAATCAGTGGTGGGTTCCAGATTCCATGGCAACTGGTACAGTGCAACGGGGTCCAGTGGCCACCATGTTAACATGCAAAGTGCGTGCATGTGTCCTTACCTCTCGCGATGCTCCACGACACCTCCACGATGCTGTTCAAGTTTATATACCTCAAAAGGAACTTCAGATGTGGTACCCTGCTTTACTTTCAAGATACTGTTTTCCTGCTTGGGTTACCTCCAGCAGCAGTCTGCAATATGTTACCTTTCTCTAGTTCAACTACTTCACTTTAATGGGATATTTCACAGAAGTAGAAACATTTGCTTCCCTGAATCAATGGATACTATGTTCTCTAGATTTACCTTTGCAGTACTTTTACAATAGCATAATTGTCTAGCTTGTTGAAGATTATTGATTCAAAATCCATCAGAAATTATTTTCTTCACTTTTATTAATTCCTCTTCTCTATGATTGGACAAGAGATCCACTGAATTTATTTATTTATTTATTTGTTTGTTTGTTTGTTTGTTTGTTTGTTTATTTATTTATTTAACTAACTAACTAACTGGTGGAAAAATAAGCACTGGGGGAAGGAAAATAATTATAAAATTAAGAGCTTACTAGTGCAGGTAGATATGTCCTTTTTAAATTTCATTCCCAAGGAACTATAGAATTAAATAATACTTGTTGAAGAATATAGGTCAATTTATTAACAGTGTTGGTTTATTGTATAATTATTTATTCTTGAAGCAATTGAAATTTACCTAAAATTATTGAAAACAATATAAGTTAACATGCCCTAATTTCATCCATATTTACTGACATTAATAATATTTTACAAGTTCTCAAGATCTACAGGTTATTTGAGAAAAATGACCTGTCCAATAATAACATAATAAATAAATGTTACATATATTCTACAATACCAGAACTAAATTTAGAATGGAAAGATTTACCAGTGACCTATTTTATTCCTCTTAGTAGAATATGTCAGTGGTGCTCTCTCTCTCTCAGTCCTTAATCTCAAGTATCAAAATCTACAAACCAAAAATAGGCTCTGGTAGAAAGAAGTTCACTTCTTTATAGACCAGGGAAGCTACTCCTAATTAAGAAGCAGTGTGAAAATACTTCCATGGGAATTAGATTTGGCAATTACAAACTGTCAAAAACCCAATACAGAAAGGAATGAAACACTTGTTTTGAATTTTGGTTCACCTCCTATCAAAATTTATTTTAATTCTACAGCTATAATTTTAACAAAAAGTATGCTTCATTGTCCCAGAGAGGTGATTACCATGCTTCTTTTTGTGGGTTAGGTGATTATTCTTTGTTCTACACAGACTGAACTCAAGAGAAACATGTTAGCCTTAGCAACCTATTGTTATGAGGAAATGCTAACTATTAGCTATTCTAAAATTAAGGCCATAGGTTTTTTTTACCCATAGGAGCTGGCACTAAACATATATCTGATAAATATCTGAAAACAGTAGAGCAGGTTCTGTCTTCTGGAACCTTGGTTTAACTTTCTTTTCCTCTCAATCTTTTAGAAAAAATAATTAGGTCAATTGCTGAAAGGATCGACAGAAGTATAAAAGCAATACTGGGTTTCTTCTATTCACAAGGGGCTATCATGTTCCAGTAGTCATTAAGATCCTTAAAGTCAAAACAATTTTCCAGATGGTGTGTGATTCCCAGGTGAATGCCTGCAAAAAGTGAGTGGAAACCATACAAACTAAGCCTCTAATGCATCCATATGCCTTGAATCTGAGGTGATGTCCATTGTGGTCAAGTCACTATTTATCAATTTAATCATTTGCTCAAACTAAATTTTCTAGGAGCATGTACTGATGTTTTATAATAAGTTCCAATCAATGAATAAAATCCAGCTTCAAAAGTTAAATGTCAGAGTAATGGTTGAGCTAATTTTTGGTAGCATTGGAGGTAGGCAGGATTGAAATTTAAAAAAAATGCTCTAGACAGACTGTCCTCAAGATAAGGAACCTTTGTTAGATTCCAAATGTTCATGATTAACAGAAAGTTGTTTCTTCCAACAAAATACCAATATAATCATATGTGCTTAAGGCATGAAAAAGCTTTTCTGTAGCTGGATTTAATAAGATCTCTTCAGAAATATTAGGAACTATAGCATTTTCACTTTGGTATAAAAATGCCCATAAAACTTCAAGAAATTGCATCTGTCATACTCATATTTCTAGGCTGCCTTTTCTACAGCATTTTATGCACCAAACTTATAAAACCCTTTGTAACTAATAGAGGATTGTACCCACTTTTTGTTGTTGGAACAGTGCCCTGGGATCACTGGGAAAATCACAAACTTTTCAAATTCAGTCACTGGTTAAAATTATACCAATTGCAAATTAGAGGAAGCTTAGTATATTCTATTATTTAGTGTTGAATTATATCTTTCATTTGAATGCTTAAATTCTACTTTTGTATAATCTGATTTTTCTGTATATCTGATCTTTAATCAAATTAACACTTTTATTTAAGTTAAGAAGCAGGAAACCAGTTAAGGAGCTGGATGGACTAGAGCAGAGCTGTCAAACTTCCGGTCCATGGGCCGGATGCTTCACAACCTGGCCACTTCCAGCCCAATTTAGTGAAGGGGAAAAGTTCTGATATGTCACGCTGTGATGATGTGAGTTTGACACCTGGACTAGAGGATTTGTCAGTGAATTACATTAATCGAGGAGTAGGCTAGTGCACTACCTTAATACCCAAATTTAGGGCTAATAGGGAAATTGATTTTTTTTAAAAAAAAAAAATACTTCAGATGGATTGTAAGGTTGCCAGAAGATTGAGGAACCATGATACCTTATTAAATTAAAGTTACTAAAATCCTAAAATTATTGTGATTATTTTATAAAAAAATTAAATCTCTGTTTCTGTCTTGCTGAGCCTGGTTCTTTTGCTTCAGAATGTGATACCATCAAGAAACTGATTCAGGATTTCCATCCCAAACAGCTAAGATAGCAAAAAATAATTGGCCATCATCCACATATTAATGCTACCTGATGCTGAACAGGTGAATGACTTCACCTAGCAGTTCTATTTAAATATTTAAGCCCTGGGACCGTCCATATTCTTCCCCTTAACCACTATTTGACTGTTCACTTAGGTAGGGCCTAGGAACCACCAAAATATGGCACAATACAAAAAGATTCTATAGTTAATAAAACTGAAGGCTATTGAGAAATCCAGTAAGCAAGGCTGATTTTGTCCCCTAATTAAAGTCATTTCACAGGTTGTCCAGGTGAGCAACTAATGCAATTTACACTCCATGATAGGCCTTAATCAAAGCCACCAAGGGTTTCAGATCAATTAGTTTTTCCAGAGCCGCTTGAAACTAAACTTGCTGGGTGCATGTCATACTTGCTATGCACAGAATCAACATTTATCTCAATACAACTAGACCTTTCATGATGATGCGCTAACCACTGGCAAAATCCAGATTTTTTTTCTTTCTCTAGATATCTGAACCTAGCCAACAGATGGCAGAGAAGCCTCACATATCCATTTATTCAAGATCTACAGATTCAAAAATATTCTAGGTAAATTCTGCCAATCCTGTCAATTTTTTGAATTCTGCTTTTGCTATTTCCAGTCAGGATGAATATGAGTGATTTTGTTCATGAAATGTCTAGCTGTAGGCTCACAATAAGCACTTGACTGATCTTCCAACCCATTTTTCTCTAACTGCTCTAAATGGTACTTCTGGCTGATATTCCACAGATGTAATAAGGGCAGAGAATTAATTCCACTTCAGTGCCCTTACACACAGTGTAGTCTTTAAGCTTAGTTCATATCCATGACTGCTCACTACTGTTCCTTGCCTTCTCAATATGATTTTATTATGTTTTGCTTCTTTCTTCTTAAATTCTTCTTGTATTGTGTTTTAACTGATAAGTAAAAGGTAATATTTTAAACAAATAGACATCTAACAAGCTAGACTCTAATAAGGATTTGATTTTGGTTTATTCACACTTATCATAATTAGATCAAGCCAGTATTTCTCAATTTTGGTTGTAATTGAAAAGTTACTATTTATTGATAGCAGACAGTGGATAATTTCAATCTTCTCCATCACAGTGTAAGAAAAGCAAGACAGAAATAATACAATTGTATCCAAGACTCACAGCTTGTTCTGTTAATACTATAGTGTAGTATAATATATTAGGGCAGTAGGGTAGATCTATGCCAGTTTCATTCCTAGGTTTGCCCTTTTTAATTTGTGTATTTGTATTTCTGTTGCAAAACAAAATTAATAAAAATACATTAAAATACCTATGCAATTTAATTGTGAATGAGGATAATATATGTGATACTATATGGGGGAAGAGAGAAGTGGTTTATTTTGGACACTACAGTACTGATGCTAATAAAATAATGTCCTCTAATAATATATAAAAGTAAAAAATACTTGCAAAATCGGTATGTATAGAATAATATAAGATGTATAATTTTATATAAAAGAGCAGTTTGATCTAGTGATTAAGGCACCCGGTTAAAAAGTAAGAGAATTTGTCCTGCCTTATTCATTGAAGCCAGTTGGATGAATTTTGGGCCCATAACTCTCTCTTAGTCTGACTCACCTAACATCAGTGACTTGCGGTGAGCTTCATGGCCAGTGAGGCAAGCGCAAAAGCCCCGCCGAAGCCCCGGTGCCACGTCCGCCATAGAGCGGGACCCTCACCGGCCATGAAGCTCACTGATATATAACCACCCTTGGCAGGACCTCCTGCCCCCCTCCCTCCACCCAGGACCTCCAACCATGTCACTCCACAAGCCCCCACTGTGCCCCCCCCAGGTGCCCCTCCCCTCCCCCCAGGCCCGAAGCCCCCTACCCTTCCGGGGGGAGCGTTCACCTGCCGGCAGGGCTGGGGGGCCACCGCCACCTCCCTCCGTGCCTGCCGCCATGGCCACCATGCCCACGTGGAGCCACCGAGGCAGCACCGAACGAGTGCTGATCGAGCTAAGTCTTTCGGCCAGAGGAGCGCCGAGACGCTGATGGGCGGAGGCAACAGTCTCCTGAGTGCGTGCAGAGCACCTTCAGGATCGCCGGGGAAGAAGTTGGGGAGTGAGGGTCGCCCGGACCTGATAGCCTCCCCACAATCACTCCCGCAGCGTCTGCTATGGCAAGCCAGCACTTTAAAGGCATGCTGGCACTCAGGCAGGGCTCGGCCGCCATTCAGCGAAACATGTGGAGTCCGAGAAACTTTTGCCCACCCGATTTGCTCGCTTTGTTTGGACTTTAAATTCTGCAGCCTCAAAAGTTTCTTGAGTTTTATTTGCACGCCTGGATCGGTGTGCATTGGGGGAGCAAAGGGAAAAAAAAGAAATTACTCCAGACAAGAAGAAGCCGAGACTTTAGAAAAGAGAAAAAGTTCCATTTTTATGGGATTCTTTTTTTTAAAGATTGGCTAGAGATACTTTTTTTTTTTTAATTGAAGCCAGCAAGTGTCATTTTGTTTTCTTTTTCCTTTTCCTCCAGGCAGGGGATAAGAATTGCCCAGCCTGGCAACCCAGGAAGAAGGCTGAGCAGTAGGTTTTTTTTTCCCAAACCCCAAAGTTTTTAAGGAAAAAAAGAACTATCTCGTGGGCTTGATTTCAACCAGATGGCAGGCTGGTAAAAAAGAAAAAAGAAACTGAGAAAATAGAAAAGGAAGGAAGGAAGGAAGGAAGGAAGGAAGGAAGGAAGGAAGGAAGGAAGGAAGGAAGGAAGGAAGAAAGAAAGGAAGGATAAAGGGAGAAAAACCCCTACTGAGTTTCCAAGATGGGCACTGCCATTTGTACCCGAAGGCAGAAGGGTCTTTTGCAAACTGGGTTTTGTGTCTTGGCACTGGCCTGCCTGGGCTCTGGAGTTCTTTAAAGTGCATGCCACCCGGCCACAAACCAGGACATGTTTCGCTCTATGGCGCGCCGAGGCAGCATGGCTTTAAAAAATAAAAAAAATAAAATGAAAAATGAAAAATAATAAATGAAAAATAATAAATGAAAAATAATAAATGAAAAATGAAAAATAAAAATAGATGTGCCAGCCTGCGGGCCAGCAGAGGCGGGTAAAAAAAAAACCCACACACACGAACATACACATAATAAAAACAAATTACAATTACTTACATTACAAATAAATTGAATTCCTCCCCCCTGCCCCCTCGCTCTGACCCACATATTTCCAGCTGCATCTAAAATGCTAGATTTGGTCTAGCCAGGGGCAGGCAGGCTAGGTTAGTTGCTGCTAGAATCACTACGTGGATGACTCTGCTTAAAAGTTTTAAAATAGACTCTAAACAAAGTGCCCTCTACAGGAGGAGGCGGGAGAATCATGTGCCTCATTTGCATATAGAATTTTTTGCCTTTTAACTCTTGGTTGACTCTTAAAAGGCGAAAAATTCCTTATGCAAAGGAGGCCCATAGTTCTCTAGCCTCCTCCTACTAACTGCACTAAGGAGACTCAGAGTCACTGTGACTTAGAGTGTGGGAGCAACTACCTTGGCCTTTTTAATTATTTTAAAAATAGTTTCCTTTCCCTCAGGAGACTGGTGAGGCCCCACCTCCCTTGCCTCTAGTGACTGCACGTCTCTGCCTCACATGGTTGTTGTTGTTGTTGTAGGGAAAATAGGAGGAGGAAGATGTCATGGATATGTTTTCTGTCTTGAGTTATCTGTATGGCAAGATGCAAATAAATAAATTATAACTCTATCTCTATCATCTTGATAGATAGATAGATAGATAGATAGATAGATAGATAGATAGATAGATAGACAGACAGACAGACAGACAGACAGACAGACAGACAGACAAGAAATCTAGTCTTAACATACTTTTCCTTAAGTCTGTTTTCTTGCTTTCCACTTATATTTTATTACAACTCCTTCTCCCCTTCTTTATCTCAATAATTGAACCTGGAATGTCTGATTTTTTTCTCCCCAGGTCTCCAGTTCAGAAACAAACAAACTTTAGCTCCCAATGTTCCATTGTCCACCATCTGAATCTCCATACACACCATGCAATCCATCCTCCTGGTCTTCCTTCCCACACTTTTACAAGCCACTCCAGGATTTTCTTTTGTAGTGGAGGTCTGGAATCTCTAACTTGTCAGAGTGGATTGTTTCTCCACTCCAAGATAACCAAGTGCATAACTTACAGCATCTAAAACAATCAAATAAAACCAGTGTTTTTCCTTACTCGTTCCTTATTCTATATTTAAGGCACGTACCTGCCCTTTACAGATGTCTTCTAGCACTTTTTTCCCTTTTCTGTCCATATGTTCTTGGTCTAGTGCTGAATCAACTACCTTTCCAAAATAATAATAATGATGACCTTGACACAGACCCAGCCACTCTCTTTCATTCAAGTGTGTCATCCCGTCACTCATTTTGAAATACCTTTGCCCTGAATAAACATATTATAAATTATGTACCGATGTACTTTTTAAAAACTGAAATGTTTTCTTGCAGCACTTCAGTAGTGAGAATACTAAAGCTAACTGTGGCCCGATCCACCCATTAGTCTGGATAATATGAATCAGAATGATTCACTTACCTTTGTGTCAGTGCACTATGATTAGTTGCTTCATTTAAAGTTTCATCAAAATGAGTAATACTTTATCTTGCCTTATACCTGCACCAATGTGTGGAATGCAGCCTGAGAAGTAATCTAATTGACAGCATATCAGAACTAGAAAAAATACTACACACATTTCCTTATTAAAATGACTGCATATCATTTTTTTTCCTCATTATGGTCACAAGCTATCCTTCATGTGACATGCATAACACCAGGCCACTGATAGCAATCATTTAAATTTCATCTCACACCATTATTGTCTTATATTCTGATGTCACACCATTATCTTTAAATCATGAGTAGATAATGTGAAATTTAGAATTTGGAACATCTGTCATTAGCACACACACAAAATGAATTCTTATACTATAAAATGTTGCCATTGTGAACATAATCTTTTGTAAAACATTCATTTGTCAGGATGGCTTTTCCATTCACAATTTGCCTTTAATTTTCTTCACAGTTTACCTTTAATTTTCTTCATACATCAGACTTATTTTCTACACATACTTAAGAGAACTATAGAGGTTTGGGAGAATTTTTTTGGAAATAAAGCTGATGCTAGAAGCTGGGGAATCACTTTACTAAATGCATTTTTCTCATTGCATTTACTTTTAATTAAGAGAATAATCATTAAGTTTTCTCTTGCTGAATTGAGAAAAGAAGTTTTGTTTAAGTAAAACAAACTATTAATTTTCTTGTTGGCAGGGCACACTAGCAATCTTTAATTTTTTCACTATTCCCTTGTAGGATTAATAAATCATAGCTGAATTGTACAGAAAATATAATTTTCCTAATTGCCCAAATGGATACCATTTCCAAAGATACTTTTATAAATACGTATATGCTAATTGTCTTAATTTATTAATATTTAAAAGGAACACATATAACCTATAAGAGAAAAGCAATGAAAACCTACTTTATATGAAACACGTTTAGTCCATTCTGACTAAACTGAGAAGGAAAAAATCTATTGTTCTAGGTGTCCTCCAACATGATAGATAAAAGTAGGTCATGCCCAGTTTTAATTTGTATCATCCATCATGGCACTGCCTTAATGCTTGAGAACTGTCTGAAATAATAATAATTGGTCCAAAACTAATGTTCTTGACAAATATAAATGCTGGAAAACCTTCAAGTTATTAAAGTAGTATTTGAATTAAATTAATTGAATGATAGCAATGCAAAATAGACCAATTAGAACAAAACGAAAAGTTGTTTTACCTACTTCAACAGAAGTCACCAAAAATGTAAAATGACTCCAATTCAACTAGATATGCATATAGATAATGGTGGACTGGGAGCTGCTATGATATATAGGAAAATACATTATTAAATTTTAGTTAATAATTGTATTTTATATATCTTACTTTTATTCTGTCTGATTATTCTCATTATTTGATATTGTGTTGAAGTTGGAAATTTTGTATAGAACACCCAGTTTTTTTTAAAAAAAATGTGCTTATACTTTCTTAAAATGTATGATGTATAAAATCTTTGCCAATTTCTAAGTTGAAGAAAAGGAACAAAGGGTTAGGCCTTCATGTATTTTTTGAATACATCAACATTTTTCACAATTATTCTTTCACCACATTTTCTATTGTCATTGCCATTTTTAGCAATATCTGTTAAAATCACTTGGTAAAATCTTAGCACAGTGAAATAAAAGCTTTGAACATTATTTCAGAAGAGCGTTCTTGTTTCTGTCCAATGTTGCCTTTTGCTTAGAAGTGCTTCTTTTGGCAAGATCAAAATAATATTTTGTTATGCCATAGATTACAAAGGCAAGGTAAGTTACAGCCCAAACAATACTGGCACCTGAAAAATAGGGACATTAATCTCAGTCACAAATGCTTTCAGAAATAGCCTTGGTATGTTGCCAGATTCAGGAACATGTCACAATTCCTTTTCAACAATTTTTTCCTTCTTTGCTCCCAGCTTATGAAATACATGGAGATATTCCTCTTTCACTTTGATATTGCTGAACATGAATTCAATTAAACTTTTAGGGATCCCCCCCATTAGTATGACCTTTGGGGAAACAGTTGGTCTTTATGATATAGTATAGGGCATTGGGTATAGCAATTAAGTTCAGGGCCGTAGATCAGTGGCAGCGCTAATGTTTTGCTTGCTAAAGATCCATATTTCCTCATAGGAATAAGATGATTTCCACCCTGCAATCTTGCAGAAACTCTACAAGTTAAAATAGAAGAAGCTAGGCAAATGGACTGATGGTCTGCTTACTATAAGATATGTTCCTGGGCAGCTACATAATCATCTAATCCATTTTAGTTCAGTCTGAATCTTCTGTGAACATAAGAATGGTAGCAGTGCTGCTGCATGTCCTTGTATATTATTTATTTTCCATAAGAATAAACCAAATGACTGTAGCATCTGTCAGATCCTTTCATTTAATACTATATTGAATATCTAATCCAATGCAAAACTCTCCTTGATGTTAAGATTTAAAGTTTAATAATATGAAAAATGTCATTGGGATTTGTACATATGTGGGCTAGTATACCTGATTTTTCTCAATTTGAATCATAGTTGGAAACAGAGAAGAATATCTATTTAATGGTCTGCTTTGCCTCACCTTTCCCCAATGTACAATATATTCCCCATTTTTATTCCTTCATAAAGGAGAAAAGCAATTTAGAACTGAGGAGAAATTTCCTGACAGTTAGAACAATTAATCAGTGGAACAGCTTGCCTCCAGAAGTTGTGAATGCCCCAACACTGGAAGTCTTTAAGAAGATGTTGGATAGCCATTTGTCTGAAACAGTATAGGATTTGCTGCCTAGGCAGGAGGTTGGACTAGAAGACCTCCAAGGACCCTTCCAACTCTGCTTTGTATTGTATTGTATAAAACTTTCACTTCCATCCTTTATAAAACAAAATAAATAAATGAAAGTTTATCTTTGTATGCTCTCATATTTGTTGGTTTTGAAGCTTCTTACTTCCTTATCCCTCTTTCAATAGCTTCCATCTCTGGCCCTTGTAAATTGGGTACCTGGGGAAGGTAGTAGTATTTTTAGAACAGTAGAGATAAAGATAGAAGATCTGAAGAATTCTTCTGAGGTAGGAAATAAATGTCAATACTATGGACCTTGGGACAGTATGGATCTTTTTAGAAACAGTGAGAATACATATGAAGGAGAGGTTAAGTGGACGGGATTATGATGTATGTCCACTAAAACCTAATTCCTGTTGCCTCTTCTGTGCTCCAGATCACAATTATAAAAGTAATAATGAAATGGGTCTAAGTAAATGATTTGACCATGCTTAAATTAAGAATATCAACAGTATGTGGAAAAACTTCCAATGCTCATTTCTCTGCTGTTGTTCTGCTGCTCAGTTTGATTTGGTTTGCTATGTGAAAAGAGTATAGCAACAACATAATTTAAATAAGCTAACCTTTAATTTCATGAAAAACAGACTATTGGCATGAAGATTTGATTAGAAGATTTGATTGGAAGATTTGATTGGAATACAATCATTTTGAGTGACATATATATTAAAGTGACATATATATTCAGGAGCATTTATATGTAATTCTTTTTACATACACACACAGACACACACACATGTATGAATGTATATATGTATATTATATATATATATATATATATATATATATATATATATATATATATATATATATATATATTAAATATACATATGTATGTATATGTATATGTGTGTGTGTGTATGTGTGTGTGTGTGTGTGTGTATATATATATGTGTGTGTGTGTATATATATATATATATATATATATATATATATATATATATCCCTTTATTTATTTATCAGCACAAATAAAACACACACACACACACACACACACACACACACACACATATATATATATTCTATTCTATTCTATTCTATTCTATTCTATTCTATTCTATTCTAAATAATCTTATTTCAGGTCTGAAAGTTTTACTGGATTAGTTGGGACAATCATTTTCCCTCAACCCAACCTATTTCACAGGTTTGTGATGTTGAAAACTTGGAACAAGCCTTAAGCTGCTTGAAGAAAGATGGGTCAGTTATTTAGGATTGGGTAGAAAATATAAATGTATGTATGTATATATATGTGTGTGTGTGTGTGTGTGTGTATGTATGTATGTATGTATGTATGTATGTATATGTATATGATAAAACCAATATAAACTAATTCAAAATTAATAAGAAAAAGAGAGAAGAAAAAGTTTAAGACAAAAGTGCAAAAAAATGATAAAAAGAAATAGAAAAAAGCTTCTGACCTCCTTTGTTGCAAATACAAACTATAACTTACTCTATGGTTGCAAAGATCCTTTTTTGATTACTTAATGTTTTTAATCATCAAAACCACAAATCAACACTTATTTTTTTGTTTCATGCAAAAAGTGTATAACGGATCTCCAATCAGCCATAAACATAAATAATGTCTTTAATCAAGTAAGTTAGTTTACTCTACAAGTTCCATTATTTTCACCAACCATTCCTGTGCTATACTCTTAGACAGTCAGATGGGAAATGTCATAGATAGATTAGATAAATGAGATAGATGAGGAGGGAGGAAGGGAGGGAGGGAGAGGGAGAGGGAGGGAGGGAGGGAGGGGGAGGGAGGGAGGGAGAGAGAGAGAGAGAGAGAGAGAGAGAGAGAGAGAGAGAGAGAGAGAGAGAGAGAGAGAGAATATACTGGTGAATCTTTCTACATTTGAGCCTATAATTATTCTGTTAGTAAGATAGACCATGGGGAAGTTGGGAAATGAATGAACAATAGAGCAAACATAATCAAGAGATGGAAGTGAACTATATTGGCAGTCTATCTCATAAACAACAACTCCACCCAAGTGGTCAGAAATTGGGAAAGATGTATTTCAAATCATTCCAAGACTTCATTTTATTTAACTCATTATAAATGGGACTGAGAAATTCCTATTACTTCCCAAATTCTGCATTTATTCCTATCTAGTGTTATAGATGCATTATCGAAATCTCTGTTCCTTGACCTTGTCCAGCTATGTGGGTTATGACAGCTGGCTAGAATAAGCTCAGTGAAATTGGAGTTAGTCTATACTGCTTCTCCTAGGAGATTTCAATGCTGTAATTCTCATTTTAACGTTTCTGAAATAAAATATGCATTGTATTGAATGGTAAATTAGCTTCTGCAGTTGAACAGTAGCAATTTAAAGCAAGATGATACTGATAATTGATGATGATGATGATGATGATGATGATGATGATTTTTTCCCTTTTTTTGTAAAAAAAATCCACCAAGGCAATGCACAATAAATCTAAAATAAAACAATAACAGAAAAAAGCTTCTGGAATAGAATACCTGTAAGCTGTTAACTATTGTTCCTGAAGGAAACTTTCTATGGCTTCCCTGCAATGACCTCCTTCAATGTAGCATGAGTTTTTGTAAGCAAGATTGACATCTCGAAATGTCATCCGATAACAATATTTCTCAATCTTAGCAACTTTAAAACATGTGGACTTCTACTTCTTTCCCCTACCCCTTCACTCTCATCTGCTTAGTTTTGGTGACATGATATATTCAGAGCGTCTTCATTAAAAAGCAACAAATCATCTTCAGTTGCTATTGTCCTCACCAGTTATCTATCCAATAGATTTGAAAGGGTTATCAATCAGACTACCTGTATTTAGATGATCATTAGATAGAAGCAAAATATTGGTGCAGTCTGAAATTAGTTAGATTTTTGCAGTCCTTATTCAAAGGTTTCCCTTTTCAGGACTGAATTCTAATGGCTATTGATGGTGAGAGGAATTTATCCTGTAAAAATCATGTTAAGGATGGAGAAGAATGATGTTACCATCTAAAAGGGACCTTGGAACCAAGGAGTATTCAGTGGGAAGGATACTCCCTTCATCTATCCCAGAAAAGTACAAGTGTAATTAAAATTTTAAATGTGTTATAAAAGTGAGAATAACTAGTTGTGACATTTTCTTTTTTAAAAGTAATTTAAAGTTGAATGGCAATGCACATTTTATTCACCTGTCTAGGGACAGCAAATATGTAGGCAAAATTCCATCAGCCACATCTAACTTGTTGCTGCTCTTTAGTAAACATCTAGGTTTGTGGAACTCAGATCTAGTAACCTAATTTCTTAGAATTTCAAATAAACTCATTAAGAAATCATAGCTTTTTAGAATTTTAAAGAAATTCAAACTATAAGCCAAAACATTATTTGTCTTTGCACTATAGCCCGTTATTCACTTTGGTGAATAGAGCAGCTTTCTAAGGAAAGTTTAAATATTCTTCTGATGTTAAAGCACACATGATGAAGAAGCTTAAAGTTATAAACACTATGAGCTACAGATAGTTCTTGACTTACCATCATAATTCAGCCTGGGATTTTGGTCATAGATCATTGCAGTCATTAAGCAAGATGCTACATGACCATCTCATTCAACAGCCACATCCCAGGTCTCCTGACTGTAGTCATTAAGCAGCCATGCAGGTCAAGAAGTGTTTCAGGAATGGGGGCTATCTTGGAAGCCCAACACTCACTAGCATGTGGAAACTAGCAAAGGCAATCTTCAGGTCTAGAGAGACAAATTTTCTCAAGGCTGGAAAGAGCCTCTCTAGTCTTATGGAAAATTGCTTTAGCTAGTTTTCTACTTGTACTTTGCATTGGCTGGAATGAGCTGTCAGAAGCTGCAGTGATAGGGAAGCCCAGGCATGGTGTGAAAGGGAGAAGAGCCAGAGCGTTCAGGCAAGGCACAGCAGACCCACAGTCATTAGGATTGGCACTTGAATTTTGATCACATGGCTGTTGGGGCATTGCAATGGTTGGAATTTCAGACAGGAATTGTAAATTCCATCCAGTCATAATTTAAAACAGTTGCTGAACAAAGATAGTTGAGGACTATCTATACACTGTCTATGCATTTTCTGTGTGTAAATTACTCATATATCCACATTACATATAGGCACATATGAAACAGATGAAAACTTAAATTTAAAATTAGAATTGATTCTTTGTTTTCCCCCCTTTGGCAGAGGTGTTTCTGACTTTTTGAGTAGCAGCCCCTATTTTTGATCATATAAATCGTAATAATACATGTAGGTGGGCAAAATTATAAGTAAATATCACCATGAACTTCACTTATGGAGTGGTAAATAATAAGGCTACAGAATGCTTTGAAGGGATTTTCTGTTTGAGGAAATTTCAGTCAAATCACCCCATCAAAATAGGTTTGCAAATCAAAGGAAGGACACTGCTTTGAAGCAGGGAATAAATCAGTCCTTTTAAACCACTTGGCAGTTTTCAAAGTACTTTGCAGATTAGTTGGGTTTTTTAAGGGTTGTGATGAACAATATATAATATTCTAACTTCATTTCCTTTTATGGAAAATGTGGAGTGCAGGAGATATGTAGTATGATAGGCTGACATTGAAATTACTGGCTGGCCAATGAGTTTTGCCACCACATTAAAGTTTTAGCATGTCAGAACTCTTTTGTGTTAATAAGATGTTGGTTTACATACACTTTCTAAGCTCTCTACTTTAAACCTTCTTGTTTTAATGGAATATACTGCAACTCTTCAATGCTGATCCTACCAAGAGAATCTGCCAACAGAATAAGAGTTCAGAGAATATTTCATCACTCAATTTAAAACAGGTTGACACTTTCTTGGATCAACCTGTTTTAAACACACCATATATATCTGAAAATATCTAGAATATAACTAGAATGCAGCAAAGAGAAACAGAAAATCACAAATGTTTGCTTCCATCTAGTGATTTCTAGAGTTCCACAGCTAAATCTTGAATCCTTAACCAGCATATACATCATGGTAAATCTCAAATTTACTCCCAAATCTCAATTCATAAACTATTGGATCTTGAAAATCTTTGATTTCCAGCAGAATCAAATCAAAGCTGATAGTTATATACCTAATAAAAACACACAATGACAGTGAACAGTTGGTTTTCTTTTCACCTTTTAAAATGCTATCATTAAACTTATTTACAAATCAGATTTAGAAAAAGACATTTACAAGTTTCACAGAAATACTGTAGATCACAAGCTTTCCTTCCTTGCTTCCTCATCCATTTTCTCTCTCTTTTGACCATTCAGTATTTAATATGGGCACTACATAATCTTCATCAAACATTTTTAACTGCCACAAATGCCTCAGCCAACAGATGGTGCTATATATAACAATTTTACGAGGCTATATAACATTCCTTATTTTGAGAAAAAGATGACAATCAAATTACGCATAATAATTATTTCATTATGATTTGTTTGTCTTGAAATTTGTTTGAAACTAATTTCCCTATAATGTATGCTCTGTGTTAAAATGCTACATCAAGAAACATCTTGGAATTATTGCTGAGAAGTTATATTCATTTACAGGTAGAAAATTAATTGGAATGTCCATATAAATCCGTGTCTTTCCCTACATTAAATTCCTGTGTGAGAATATTCACATCCCAACATTTAAGTGAGTAAAAGACAAATGAGTAAAAATATTTTGCACATTGATGCTTGCAGAATTTTAAAAGGTGGTGGATATGTAGATTTTCCTCAAGATTCTGTACTCTTCTCCTCCTCTCTGTTCCAACAGGTACCATTTTTTCATGCTACTTGATCAATCAAATATGAAAGGAAACTACTTTTTAAATTTTGTTTTACCTCTAAATGAAAGGAAAAGTTAACATGTTGGTCACATTCTAAAAACACTGGATTTTGATAGTTTCTTGAAGGATTTTGTTCTTGTATTACAGATATACTTTGCATACTTTCTTGCATATATGTTGCATTTATTTCTGTTCTGCCTGGTTTCAGAATAAGCTAGTTTGCAGTAATCATGTGTAGTCTTCCATACTGGATATGTGAATCCAATCCTATATTCTTTTCCTCTTACAAACATAATTGTTTTACTATAATTTTGTAAAACATAGCATCACATTTATAAATCTAAATGTATTTCAAAAATGTATTTCAAAGTCCTTGGTGTCCATGTGTCCAACAGTGATTTTTAAGAAGTATGACATCACTGATAATCAAGCATAGGCCAACAACAACATAGAACAATCCAGCCTAAGTTCAATTCCTTATTTGCTCATATCATATAGACAGAGTCTTTCTAAAGTAAACCTATACTACTCTGGGATCATGGGTATAGCCTGGGATATTCTAGGAAATCTTCCTCTTATTTTGCTCCAGTTCCAAGCTCTGTTGTCTCTTGTCTCGACTCCCTCTATGGAATGTGCTCCCTCTTTCCTGGTAAACTGCTGCTTCACTGAAGTCCATTACATCTCCTCTCCCTTCGCACACATGATTTTTTAAATAAAGAAAACATGATTTTCTTTAATCTTTGATTAACCACATATCTTTGAGATGAATAACTATTAATAAAATGTATGTGCTCATCAATATTTATTACTACAAACTAAAGAAAAGTTAGCAATATGGCTGAGAACAGGAATTTTAAAACACTAAACTTTGAAGACAAAGATCTAATGAACATTAAATTATTTCTGAACATATCTAGTTATACCTTTATGTCTAACCAGTTAAATAGCTGCATCTGGAGGGACACAGCATAGATGTCTTCTCCATTTCATGCCTGTCTCATGGAATAGCATTGTCACTAAGATCAAACAGTGGTAGTTTCAAATTTTTTTAGAACATATTCTGTAGGTGCGGCCTGTTTTGTGGGAGTAGATTGGCAGTCATGTGACTGCGTGGGAGTGGCCAAGTCAATGTCACTGAATTCTTTGCCCCAAGAATGACCTACAAAAAGAAGATATAAAAAAGGAAATTTATTATTTTTGTGCACTTACTACTTAAATAATAATAAAATAAGTACAAAAAAACAATAAAACAGCTACTTACAAAGTAAATATGGCTGTCCTTGCCAGTCTTCAACATTACTGATCATCTTACACACACACTTCCAATCCCTCTGCCTCTTCCCTCTTCCTGGATTCACTCAAAGTTTTAAAAACTCACAGCCTGTGCACAGCACACACTCTTCCAGCCCCTCTGCCTCTTCCCTCTTCCTGGATTCACTCAGACATTTTTAAAACTCACAGCCTGTGCACACACAAGACATTTAAAAACCCATAGTCTGTGCACACACACACACACGCTTCCAGCCCCTCTGCCTCCTCCCTCTTTCTGAAGTCACTGAGATCTCTTTAAGACTCACAGCCTGTGCACAGCACACACACTTTCAACCCCTCTGCCTCTTCCCTCTTCCTGGATTCACTTAGATGTTTTTAAGACTCACAGCCTGTGCACAGCACACACTTCCAACTCCTCTGCCTCTTCCGTCTTCCTGGATTCACTCAGATGTTTTAAAGACTCACAGTCTGTGCACAACACACACACTTCCAGCCCAGTGGTGGCTTGCAGGCAGTATGCCTGGTATGGGGGTACTGGAGTTTCCCGGAGTACCGGGTACCTTTCCGGTATGGTGCTCCGGAGAACCCACCCACCCACTCGAGCTCCTTACCTGCGTATATATTACCTGTGTGATGCTTTGCGAAGCAGCTGGAGCATAGCAGAGGCTTGCGGAAGCATTGCAGGCAAGTACGACACATGCACACGCCATTGTGTCCATGTGGGTGACACCGGAGCCATTCCTACTGCTTGGAACAGAATCCAGAACCCATCACTGTTCCAGCCCCTCTGCCTCTTCCCTTTTCCTGGATTCACTTAGACATTTTTAAGAGTGGAAGAGTGTGTGTGTGTGTGTGTGCGTGCGCGCATGCACGTGCACAGGCTGTGAGTTTTAAAAACGTCTGAGTGAATCCAGGAAGACAGAAGAAGCAGAGGGGCTGGAAGCATGTGTTCCTATGGTATCTTCCAGCCCCTCTGCCTCTTCCCTCTTCCTGGATTCACTCAGATGTTTTTAAAACCCTGTGCATACACATGCTAAATTTCACCACCCAGTACGGCTGTACTTGGCCGTACTGGTTAAAACCCACACCTGGATTCAAATTACTCTAACCATACTTGCTTATCAAAGCCTCTTTACAACTAGCTTTCCCCTCAAAGATTGGGTCAAGCACAGCACAGCACAGCACAGCACAGCACAGAATAGAATACAATGATGGCTATGTATTGTGTATGATTGGACACAAAAGAAAATTTGTCTCTGGTGCATAAACTCTCAGTACAAGCAATACAAGCAACAAGTGATAAATCATGATCATAATCATAAATATTTTCATCATAAACTTTAAGATACAACACTCGGTGATAGTCATAGGATACTAATGCTAAAGAGCATTTTAGATACTAAAGAGACTTTACACCCATCTTGACTCATTTTTTTTAATTTAAAAACTTTTGATATGTGTGTGCCTAACACATTATGTTTCATTAGATTTCAGTGTTTTGGTTATTGCATACTGTTTATATTTATGTACAGCATTCTGAATCACTGGAGGGCCATATAAGTTTATTTCATAAAATAAGTAAATAAATGTTTTGCACTTCCCTCTACATAAAGTATGTTAATGGTGTGGTTTATTTAACAAGCTACTGTTATAAAACTTTAGCAAGTGATTGTTTATGTTAAATGAGTTTTCAAATGTTGCACATATGGTTTTCATGTAATATTTTTGCCTTGTTCAAGCATTTACAAATTGTTAAGTAAGCTTTAACCATCGGGACAATTATTCTGGTTATAAAAACAACGGAAATGTAGAGCTATTTACAGATTCTAATGATTTCCACATGATTACATGGCTTTTTTCACCTGCCAATGCCATTTGTGTTAACAGAACCTTTATACAGTCTTGTATATGAAATCATAATAATTAACCTGATTCAGGGACCTATTGGTCAGAAAAAAAACATGTGCCCCGAACAAGCTGTAATTCTGTATCTGGTTTCTGAAGGCTAATAGTAATTCATATTACTTTTAGTTTTGTTGGGGGGTTTGGAGAGTTTTTTTTTTTCTGGGAGTGGCAGGAGGTTGAGACTATATCTGTCCATAGCAGCAAACATAAATTTTATCTTTTTTTATCTTGATAGTCTTGAACATTGGGTCTTTCCCAACAAATGAAGTTCAGTGTTTAAAAATATAGAATTCTGCACTTTGGTAGGAAACATTAGAAGATAGGTAATATCTGTGAGGACGATCTGAGTGTGATGCGCCGCAGATAAACATGGAGAATCTGGGGGCTGTTACAGAAAACAGCCAATACAATCTCAGATCAAACACTGACTCTACACTGTTTTAGTCAGACTTCACTTGCAATGCTGTGTCCAGTTTTTGGTCACTATATTACAAGGAGGATGCTGAGAAATGGCACAGAATGTTTAAGAGAACATAACTGTTACATTTAGATAAAAGGACAGAAAATTAAGAGAAAACATAACAGCAGACTTCCAAAACTGTCATAGGCTGTCACAGGGAAGAAGGGGCAGATTTATTCTCTGTTGTATCTAAGGATAAAAGTACCAATTGGTGGAAGTTCTAGAGAAGAACCAACCTCAAAATAAGGTTTATTTGCCAATGATGTTTCCAGTGGTACTCCATGTTTCTGCATATAAATATACACATTGCTTAATATATAAACATATGCAATTTTACTTTGTGTTTTTCTTCTTCTTAATTTTACACATTTTATTTACTGAAATCTATTTACAGATGTGCACATTCTCTGTTCCTATATAATGCACATCTTCGACTCATACAATTTGTAGTAGTATCTGTGGGGGTCAAAAATTCAAGAAGGTAATTATAACAGTGCAATTGAAGCCCTCCCCACATAATGAATCTTTGAAACACGCTATTTTGTGGTTTGTTTGGTTTCAGCTTCGCCAGTTGGATGAAACCAAACACCATGATTTTTATATAGATTACTTTGCAAACTTTGCCAATTGTGAGTTGCACAATAATTAATTATACAGTTAGAAATAGCTTATCCCAATGTGTGAATCAAATTATGCATTAAGTTTGTAAGTGTGCACTATACAGAGACATCTCTTATTTACTTTGGCTGTGCATGCAGGGTAATTCACTAGAAAAAGTGAATTGTGTTGGGAAGAATCAGTGATAAAACGAACCAGGCCATCAAAGAACAGGGCAGTTGGACACAAAGTTTACACCAGCTAAGCATAGGAAACCCAAATAAATAATTAAGAATTATTTAAGAATTATTTATAATTAAGAAGCTTTTTGGATAAGAAAGGAAACATCTTTAAGAAAAAAACAAGGAAGTCCAGTTGCCTCCTGAAAAAAAGCACCTTGAGACAACCATGACCTGGATGACTGAGAATCTGTATAGACTCCAAGAAATAATGCAAGATTGGGAGATGTGGAGTGACCTGGCCCCTGAAATCACCAGACTGAACTGGTAGTGGCGATGGTGGGAGGCTCCACACACCCTCCCAGAAGCTTATACGCATGCACAGAAGCTTCTATGCATGTGCAGAAACATTGCACACATACACGCACATGATGAGCCAGTAGTAAAAACCAGTAAAAAAAACAAACCACTGGATTTGATTGAATAGATATAACCATCACCATCATCATCAATCATCACATAGACAAATAGATTCACATACAGAGACTGCATTTGGTTTTAACTAGACTCCAAGATTAACAGTAGAGTATGTTTCAAACCCTACTGCAAGGTAGGAATTACCACGTACTTAGATGATAAGCTGATTTGCAGATAAGCTGATCTTTGAAGTTTCAAACCAAAATACCATGAAAAACATGTAGATCAGCCACAGCAAAAGGCAAAAAGCTGCAAACTTGTACCTTATAATGTATAAAACTGTACAATTTTAAGGCTGTGACTATGTTTTAAAAGTTGAGTTATTGTCCACAAATAAATCAAACCCTTTTGGATGTGTTTCGGAAACTAAAATTTTCAGCTTATCTGTGAATATATACAGTATAGATGCTGGGAAGGAGAATTCAGGTCATATTGGATCCAGACAATTGTATTTAAATCTAAACAATAATAAAATAAACGAAGCTTTTAACCTAGGAAAATGGAACTAATATATGATATCCACACAAAATGTAAGATTCAAAATTGCAGAATTCTGGGTATTTAATAATGTGTCAGCAGATATAGAGTAAACATGATTTTAATTAATGATCAGAGAAGTCATTTTTACTATTTGGAATTCAAAATATGTTATTATAAAAATTAAAAGACAAAACCAAAAAAGACTTGGTAATACAAAGGGCAAGGAAGCAAATAAAAAGAGAAGGTAAATCTAATATAAAGAATAAAACTCAAGAAGTATTTTAATAGAGAAAGCTTTATATTGTATGTGTATTCTTCAGAGAACCAAACAAAATATTCCCTTTTGCCCTAGCAAACAATTAATCATCCTGAAATACGTGCAGATGAAATTTATTTTACCTTCAAAATCTATCAAATAGTGGAGACCATCCTATTAATCTCTTTATTAGATTGTTCATATCTACATGTGGCAGTCACAGCTGTTCTAGCATCATACATTTCAGCTGATGTTGATCAAACCATAAAACATATATGCTTTATAGATGAATCATTAAATTTTTGTGTTCTATCTATATCACACACCCACAAACCCATCACATCCATCTATCCACCCATCATTAATCTTGTCTGTCTGTCCGTCTGTCGGCCTCTCAGTCTCTCGGTTTCTCGGTCCTCTCGGTCTGTCAATCTATCTTATCCATCCAACTCAAGGTAAGCATACTTACGTAATTTTCTACTTGTTAATGTTTTTCTGACAAGAAGAACTCAGTGACAAAATGTGACTGGCCCAAGTCACCCAGCTATTTTCACCTCAGAAACTTGAGATCAGTTTCTTCTGCATATATTTATTCTTAGGATACATGAAACAAAAATATTGTATAAGTAATATTGTAGAAATAATTAATTACAAAAATATTTGTGATATTTTTGTAATAATCTGGATTTGTATTATGCTTTTTATTAATCTTAGATAGTGTTGCTTTGAGCTGTTGCTGTGAACCATTATTTATGGCTATCCATCACCTTCCAGGATATGCCTGAGCTCTGTTGCTGTGGTCACTTTTGGTTCACTGAAGGTCCTACTTGTAAGGGCTTAAAAACAGATTGATTGCCTGCAAATAGCATAACTGCAGTCTGAGCTCATGTTGTTTGTTGTATTCACTGACACTACAAGTGGTCTTAATGAATTTCTCATTTACCAGCTGCAAAACAACCTGTCTTGTTGGCAGTTAGCAACACCAATCAGGCACTCATTCCCATTTCTTCTCAGATTTATGTTACATACTTTTTGGCACAATTGTATCAACAGGTGAGAAACAACTTAGGTGACTTTGATTTTAAACTTGGAAGACAGGAAGGAAAATTAAAAAGATAAGATAATGTATTGGCCAATGTGATCAGATTGGCCTTTGAAAGCTGTCTTGTCTTTGGCATTGTTTGGGCAACAGACAATATTTTCCTATTTTCTTCATTTCCTCTGCAGGCAGTTGTGACAGACTGTGAGTTCATATACAGAAGATATACCAATACTGCATATTTGTGTTAACATTTTGCTAACTGTTAGTTTTATTTCTGCAGCTGTGTAATTCAACTCAACTCAATGGAATGGGATAATTTCCACTTGGCAGCTTGAAGTTTTCCACTTGTGCTGACTGTTTCCTTCTAGTTACCCTTGCATCCAAGGTCTAAACTCCTAGTTATGGCACTGCCAAATGAGTTGGCAGCTAAATTAATCATGCCTGTTATACAGCAGGACTGTAAAAACATATTATTCAAAAAATCCAAGCAATGATTCTCTGAAATAAACACTGAATCCCTAATACTATATGCCTGAATCAAAAACATGTTTATACAAGATTTTCAATTCCCCCAGTGTGGGAATCTACCTAACATTGCTGACAGGACTTTGAATTGAATACTTACTTCCAGGAACAGCAAGCACATTATATGTATCTACGCTCACTAATATATGTGTGGCCTCTAACTGGGATATCTGAGAGAATACAAAATGCAGCTCAATGCTCTCAACTTTCAGCAAAGCGATTAAAACATCTCATGTCAAGAGCGCAGACAAAAAAGATTGTTTGGGAATTAGCATGTGGTGAAAACTGCAGGATTTTACTGTTATCTGATAAAGACAGTTCACTTTGTTCAAGTTCGATCAGTTCAAAAGGAAGACATGAAAAATGAGAAAAATGAGACAATGAAAAAGAATTCAACTTACTTAAAACTATTCCAAATAAAGTTTAGAAAATATTTTTGGAAGAAAAAGCTTTATTTCACTCTGGTCTGAGAACTTCCATAAAATATAGTGGCTCGAAATGAGATATAACCTAGTTAGCACTATAGGATGCTGAAATGTATGTTATTTAGCCAGTGGTCAACAACATTTAAAATAATCTCTCAATGCCATCCGATTTCAGCCATCAGATCTTGCAACATTTCAATGGTCCATTACAATAATAAATTATTATTATGTGGTTAATCTTTGGTGAGATTCACAGCCTTTGAGGCTGGTTGGTAGCTCAACAGCTCGAATCCTAACCAAGGACCTAGGAACTGTTAAGGTAACGTTGGAGGATATAAGCTGTTCCAAGTAGGGTGGTTTTTTTTGTAGAATCAGAATATTCAAGTCTGATAAATTTAAAATTTCAAAATAGCGAGGTAACCCTTTAGGTATTGCTCCAAGGGCTCCAATTACAATTGGGACAACAAATAATTTCTTTTTCCACAGTTGCTCAACTTCAATTTGCAAATCCCAGTACTTTGTGATTTTTTTCTTGCTGTTTATCTTCAATTTGTGCATCTCCAGGTATTGCAATGTCAATGAACCATACTTTTTTTCTTTTCAATTATTGTTATGTCAGGTCTGTTGTGGGCCAAGTGCTGTCAGTCTGAATTCTGAAGTCCCACAAGATCTTGACTTTCTCATTTTCTAAAACCTTCTGAACCTGATGCTCCCAGTGGTTTTTGCTGTACTCAAATCCAAACTTTTGGCACAATTTCCAATGAATGATCTTAGCAACATGGTCATGGCATTTTAGGTAGTCAGTTTGTGAAATTTTGCTGCACCCACTGATCAAATGGTCAACTATCTCGTCTTTCTCATTACAGAGGTGACATTTGCTGTTGGTGGTAACATGTTGAATTTTTGCCTTCATGCATTTGTGGCTAAGGCTTGTTCTTGAGCTGCCCAAATAAAGCCTTCTGTTTCTTTTTTCAGTGCTCCTGATCTTAACCAGTTCCAAGTTAGCTTTTGGTCATCTTTGCCTTCAATACGTATTGGCTATGCATAGCTTTGTTTTTCCAATTTTCAGTTTGCTTCTCAATTACTTCTTTCTTATACTCAGCTTTTGACTTAGTTGTCTTTAAAAGGCCTCCTTTATTTACTTCCTTAATCATTGGTTCTTCACTTTTCTGGATGTAGCCATTCAAGCTGTGTTTTTCTTCTTCCACAGTCTGCTTTACTTGTAGGAGTCCTTGACCACCCTCTGCTCTTGGTAGATATAATCCGGTCAACATCACTTTTAGGGTGCAAAGCATGATTCATTGTCATAAGCTTCCTTATTTTTCTGTCCAAATTGTACAACTCCATCTGGGTCCAGTCAATTATTCCTGCAGAATATCAAATCACAGGTATAGCCCAGGTATTTATAGCTTTTATGATGTTTCCTCCACTCAATTTGGATTTTAATATCTTTTGAATTCATTGAATGTACTTGGCTGAAGTTAATTCCTTGACTTTATTATGCATTAAGTCAGAGGCCTCTAAAATCCCCAAGTACTTTTAGCCTTCTTCTGGTTTTACTGTCTTTATCATTTCTTCATTCTCAAGTTCTATTCCATCATCTTCTATGACCTTGCCTGCTTTGGTTGCCATTGTTGCACATTTGTCAATTCCAAACTGCACACCAATGTCTTGGCTAAATCCTTTTGCGCTTTCAATTAATAAATTCAGTTCAGCTTTTATTTTACCAAACAGCTTCAAATCATCAATGTACACCAAGTGAGAAATTTTCAGTCCTTTCTTTGTAAGTTCATATCCATAGTTCATCTTCTTCAAAATGATTGTCAGTGGCAGCATTGAGTGTATAAAAAGTAGGGGTGAAAGGGAATTGCCCTGGAGAATGCCTCATTTAATTTCAACTTCACCCAGTACTTCTTCATTAGCTATAAGCTTCATTTTCGAGAGGTTCATTGAAGTTTCCATGAATTTTTGTATGTTGCTGCTTCCATGAATTTTTGTGTGTTCAGGCATTTCTTGATCCAGCTATGGGGAACTGAATCAAATGCTTCCTTGTTTTATCCAAGCCATGAACAGGTTGGTTCATTTTTTCTTTGAATTCTTTAGGATTAGTTTGTCAATCAGCAGTTGGTCCTTTGTTTCTCTTGAATTTTTACAGCATCCTTTCTGTTCTACAGGAAGCAAGTTATTTCTTTCCAAGTATCCATAAATTTGGTTTGCAATGATACCAGTAAGGAGCTTGTATGTTGTTGGCAAACAGATGATTGGCCTATAGTTTCCAGGATCCTTTCCTTTTTCTTTACCTTTTGGATCAAAAATGTCCTTCCAGTCTTCCATTCATCATGTTCAGGTGTTTTTTAAGATCTGGTTCATTTGGGCTGCCAATCTTTTGTGCACACTTGTAAGTGCCTTTAACCAGAACCCATGTAACTCGTCTGGTCCAGGTGTACTCCAGTTCTTCACTTTTCTTGACTGTCTTTGCACCATTTCTTTTGTTATTTTCACATCTTCCATTTTACGCACTTTAATAGAATCCTCAATCTGTTTGATCCCTTTTGCATTTCTATTGTGCTTCTTGTTGTTTTCCCACAAATTCTTCCAGAATTTCAGAGCTTTCTCTTTATCAGGCTTTTCATTTGTTGTTACTCCATCTCCACATTCTAAACTCTTATAAAACTGGTGCTGATTTGTTCTGAACTGTGAGTTTTTCTTGAATTGAGTTACTCAGTTTTCATATCTTTTAATCTTTGCAGCAATGGCAACAACCCTCTGCTTTAGCTCTTCAATTACTATTGCAATCTCT